>NC_064615.1:1175387808-1175691744 GCF_023898315.1 Schistocerca nitens | reverse complement strand
GGGAAAGGGAAGAAATATTCCGCAAATCATTAAAGGAAGATTTACAAGAAACCAAAGAAAGCCTGGAGTCATTTAAGGAAACTATAGCACAAGAGATCCAAACATCGCAAATGAAAATAGAATATAATCTGAAGAAGGAGATGCAGGAGTTACAAGAACGACTGAAGATGGACATCGACGAGAGAGAGAGGAAGCTACAGAAGAACGTAGACCAAATCCAGGGAGAAATGGAGAAGATGGAAGGAAAGTTGACAAAAAAGATAGAAGACGATATTGAAGAAACGAAAGCCGATTTGGGAGAAAGAATCAACGAAGTGGAAACAAGTTGCAATCATCGAATTGCCGAGGTGACGCAGATGCAGAAACAATGCAATGATGCGGTTAAGGGGATAGGAGATAGGCAAACCCAACTGGCTGTCAATCTGAAAAATGCTATAGCCGTGCAACGAGAAGAAGATAACAAGAGGGTTGAAATGGAGGTCAGGCAATTACAACAGGGAGTGCAGCAATTAGAGAGCAAGACAGAAGAAATTGATAAACGAATTAACAATGCCACTTTAACCGTTGGGGGAGGTAAGGTCGTTACCTTGATGAGCACTGATAATCGGTACGTCCAAAATAATACAGGGCAGAAATTTAGACCGAAAGGAGGGTTGCACCCAATGATATTTATGAAATGGCTAAAAGGAGTTTTCCCAGCACATCTTAAGGACTCAGACAAGATTCAATTTGCAATAGATAGAATGGAAGGTGAGGCCTTCACTTGGGGAGTCAGGAAGAAGGAAGGGACTACTAGTTTTGACCAGTTTGAAGAGGAATTCTTGAAGAAATACTGGTCCAAAAGTCATCAGTGTGCAGCAATTGAGGACCTACTCCACCGCAAGTCACTTAGTACATGGAGAGGAACGTTTGAGAGAGTTTGCCGAACATTGTGGGAATTGAACGAGACCTTGGAACAACCCCTGAGTGATGACATAATGATATCTGCGATAAAAAGAAGACTGAATCAGAAAATGCAAGAAACTGTATCTGGGAGCCTAATTAAAAATAGGGAGGCCTTGATGGAAATACTGGAACAGTTGGAATCTGTTCGATCACAGGGACACAATAAAGCTAACGATCAAAACCGAGGGGGAGGTAATGACCCAAGGAATCATTTTGGTAATTCGTCTAATTATAGAGGAAGAGGTGGTGGTCATAGGTACAGGAACCATGGTGGTGAACGTCAATGGAGAAATGATTGGAGAAGGAGTGAAGAACCAAGAGATCATGAGAGAAGATGGGATAGGCGAATGAATGACACGGTGCATATAGAAGAGGTGGAGAGACCGGAAAACTGAATGACACTCCAGATGAGGTCCGATCGGGAGTAAGAGCTACGAGGACCAGGGTAAACCTACTAAGACACGACAATGGTGGAGACCTAAGAGAAGATCTACTGGAGGAAAGAAGTGGGATTCCCAAAGAACCCATGCTACCCATGATAGGGATCAAGTTATGTGGACTGAATATCGAGGCATTAGTCGATACAGGAAGTGAAGCATGTGCAGTATCCAAAAGGTTATATGAACAGATACTAAAAGCAAATATTAGCTTGCCTAGTTTCCCAGTGAGTGGAGTGAGAATTGTGAACGTGTTGGGTGCAAGGAGTAAACCTATTAAAGAACAAGTGTTGATTACCTTCGAGATAGAGGGAGAAGAATACGAAGCAACATTTTTGGTGGTGGCCGGATTAAACACATCAATTATTTTAGGGATAGATTGGTTGAATGAAGTTGATGCAGTAGTGAGTTTTGATGAAGGTACTATCAAGGTCAAAGGAAGAAAGGGAGAAGAGAAGAGGTTAAAGTTTGCTGAGGGGAGTGTAATCGAAGAAGAAGAAGAATTCAGAAGAATAAATTTGTGTCATGAAGAGGAACCCACCATGGGATACGGGGAAGAGGAACTAGGAGAAGAAGTGTTGATATACCCTGAGGGACTAGCACGAGAGGATAGACATAAAGAGGATAAGATCAGGAAAAAGTTGGAGGAGATGACACACCTAGATGAGAGGACTAAGAAGAAATTAGCCACAGTATTATACAGGCGTTGTAAAGTATTTTCTCTGCGGCCAGGTATCATGAAAGGGGTGGAGTGTAAGCTAAAGATAAAGAACCATAAACCGTTCAATATAAAACAGTATTCCATTCCCCAGGCGAAACGAAGAGCAGTAGATGAAGAAATACAGAGGATGATGGACCTTGGTGTTATAGAAAGGGCCAACAGTCAATATAACAACCCCCTATTTGTTGTTGATAAGAAGGATGGAAAGGTGAGGATAGTTTTGGATGCACGAACAGTGAACAAAATCATCGAACCGGAGCGGGACAAACCAGAGACTATAGAAGAACTGATTCAAAAATTCCGAGGAGCAAAGGTGCTTAGTAGTCTCGACTTAACTGCTGGTTACTGCCAAATACCATTAGCCACAGAGTCCCGCCAGTATACAGCATTTACTTATGGAGGAAGGTGCTATCAATTTAGAGTGCTGCCATTTGGGCTTAATGTGTCAGTGTCTGAATTTATAAGAGCGATGGATAAGATACTAGGCGAGAAGTTACTTAACAAGGTCACCGTCTACGTGGATGACCTCTTGATAGCAAGCGAATCATGGGAAGAACATTTGAATAGATTGGATGCAATCTTGACAGCTTTTGAAACCGCAGGGGTAACTGTAAACCTGGACAAGTCGGAATTTGGCAAATCAAAGATAAAATTTCTGGGCCATATAATATCCGAGGAGGGTATCTATCCTGATCCTAGTAAAATGGAGGCGATTAGAAATTTTCCGACTCCCCATAGTAAGAAGCAGTTACGAGCATTCTTTGGGGTTTGTGAGTTTTATAGAAAATTTGTCAAAGGATTTGTACTTAATGCTCCGAGTATGAGGGAACTGACCAAGGCGAGGATGCCGTGGCATTGGAGTGCAGAGTGCCAAACCGAGTTTGAGAATATCAAGGAAGCACTATACAATGCAGATATATTGTACCACCCGGATTTTTCCAAGGATTTTTATTTAGGAGCAGACAGCTCTGACTATGGACTAGGAATTCATTTGTACCAAATAGAGAGGAGCGGAAGTGGTGAGAGTATAAGAACAATAGCGTTCGGTAGCAGAAGTTTAAATGCTTGGGAGAGGAAATATTCGATTACTGAAAGGGAAGCATTGGCAATTGTGTGGGGGTTTAAGCGTTTCCGGTATTATTTGGCCGGGAGGCATGTGAAAGTCGTGACTGACCATAAGGCCCTTACATTTCTGACTACAAGCAAGTTGAGGCATAGCAGACTAACGCGATGGGCCCTGGCATTACAGGACTATGACTTCGAGATAATTTATGAACCAGGAGCAACACACATAATACCTGATGCTTTGTCAAGATTACCAGCTGACTCAAGAGGAATGTTGGTGGACAGACCGGAAGGAGAAGGAGTTAGAATTAACCTGATGAGGGGAGTACAGTATGAGGAATTCATAAGGAAGTTCCTAAAGAATGTGCGCAGGGAACAGAACGAGGACGAGAAATTAAAGACAATTAAAAACAAATACAGGTGTGCGGAAGAGGAAAGAATTCGCACATTTTATTATATTCACAATGGGATACTTTATAAAAGGAACAAGGAGAGTGAGGAGAACTGGAAACTCTGTGTGCCTGAGCATGTAGTAGAAAAATTAATTTGGTATACGCACTATAGTAATGCGCATTATGGACCGAAGAAGTGTCTGGAGAAGTTGAAGTTAGATTGTGCATTCAACAACATGGGAAGGCGTATACGTTAAGTACTGAGTACATGTGACACCTGTCAAAAATCTAAAACGACTACGGTACAGCACAAAGGATATATGCATCCAATTGTACCAACAGCAATTAAGGACATAGTGGCAGTGGATCTTTTTGGACCACTTCCTGCCTCACGAGGGAATTACACACAAATCTTAGTAGTGGAAGAACTGGTTTCCAAGTACATAAAATTTTACCCATTGAAGAAAGCTACTAGTAGAGCCATCATTAACCATTTTGAGAAAGACTATTTTCAAACGGTGTGTATTCCTAAGCGAATTTTGAGTGATAATGGGTCACAATTCAGGTCCAAGGAGTGGACAGAGATGCTAAATGAGCACAGTATAGAGCAAATTGCCATTTCTAGGTATAGGCCAGCTTCTAACCCAGCAGAACGAACAATGAAGGAATTGAACCGTTTGTGCCGAACCTACTGTCATAGGAAGCATGGTTCATGGAAAGAATATCTGGAAGAATTTGAGCGGGTTAGGAATCACCTCCCACATGATTCTACAGGGTTTGCACCATGTGAAGTATTGCTCAATCAAGAACCCGATAGTATTTTTCGTGAGTTGGTAGTCTACCCACCAGGAAGTTCAGTGACCTGGGAAAGGAAATTGGAGCTAGTGGAATTAAGTATGAAGGAGAAGGCTAGGAAAAGACAGGAAAGACACGACAAGCTAGTGAAACCGATAACTTACCGAGTGGGAGACCTGGTATTAGTAAAGGTTCATGCTAAATCAAAGAAAATAAACTCTGAAATACATAAGTTTAACCACGTTTATAAGGGACCGTACAGGATTATAAAAATTGGTCATCCTAACACTGTGGAGTTGGAATATGCTCGGACAAAGAGAGTGCATGGTAAGGAACATGTGGAAAACATAAAAAGGTACTACTCACACGAGAGCGGGGATAACCCAGATGAGGAAGAGAAACTTGATTAGGGTAAATGTCTGAACTGAGAGTGTCCAAGCTCCTTGATGTAGTTGGGTAAGATATATTTAGGACATTTAGTTATTAAAAGGACATTTGAAAAAGGGAAAGGTTTATTTACATTGTGTTTTGTGATGTATTACAATTAGAATTGCATATTTCATATCGATAATTGTCTGAGAATGGGTATAAAATCTGTAACAACTATTTTGTAGTGTAGTGATCCATATGTCATGTGTTTAAGTAATAATTTTTGAGTGTATATGTTGTGTGTTTCATTCAATATTGGACTAGAGAGGACTATTGCTGCTTGATAAAAAATTGTAATTTGGACCATGCCATGTTTATGAGATGTATAACCTTTTGTAGAAATTATTGTGGAGGCAGCCCACTACCGGAGTCGAGGGATTATTTTGATGAATTGTAATTTCATTAATTATTTACACTGTGTGTTTTGTTCAAATGTAGTAATGTTTAATTTCCCTTGCCGATTCTTTTTCGCCTGCGGCTCTAAAGAAGTTTTCGAGGGCGGGGATGTAAGGGGTCCGCAGGCCCTTACTACTAAGTTTGCATCGGCACAGGTCGACAGGGCAACTATCGATTAGTGTGTCGGGTCGCGAGAGCGAGAGTAGAGTTCAGTGTGTGTTGTAGGTTCCCGCGAGGCGGGCAGAGCTGTGCAAATGTTAATGCTAAATGTCTTGTTCTAGTAAAGATGTAAGGGAATAATCCTATGAAATTGTTAAATAATATTATAATAAAGATTGAAATGAAGATGCCAAGCCAGCAGTAGTTGATTCATGAATTACCGACAAAGGGAGTGGCCATCGCCGCGGTTTAACCCCTTTGTGTTAGTATTATACGGGAAAGTGAAGAAGTTTAATTACAAGTGTGATCAGTGATATATGTGTGCCGTTATTAAGATTCCGCGTCTACCACGCCGGCATTATTTGGATTACAGTGTTGGATTACAGTGATTGGATTTTGCGTGTGACGATTATGAATAACGAAGAAACCTGTGCTGAGATTAGCCGTTATTAACAGTGTATGACGAAGGCAATGGCTGTCTCCCTATTTTTGTGTTTTTGATAAGAATATAGGTCTTGATTAGTGAAGCTGCGTTTGTTGTTCTTCTTGCCACCAGACGGTTCATTATTACAGCATTTGGGAATGAAAGAATGGAATGTAACAACTCCGTAGCAGTCCAATCCGATTGCCAGCCCCATTAGGTACACGGTCATATTAATTAATTATTTATTTGGGCTGCTATTCAGATCCCGAACGAACGGGCTATAATAGAAATATAAGGGAGTGTTACATAGAGCAAACCAAAGACTGCAATTCATTGGCAGAACACTTAGAAAGTGCAACAGATCTACTAAAGAGACTGCTTACACCACACTTGTGCGCCCTACTCTGGAGTATTGCTGTGCGGCATGGGATCCACATCAAGTGGGAGTGACGGATGACATTGATAAAGTACAAAGAAGGGCAGCTCGTTTTGTATTATTGCGAAATAGGGGAGATAGTGTCACCGACATGATACGTGAATTGGAGTGACAATCATTAAAACAATGGCGTTCTTCGTTGCGACGGGATCTTCTCATGAAATTTCAATCACCAGTTTTCTCCTCCGATTGCGAAAACATTCTGTTGGCACCCACCTACATAGGGAGAAATGATCATCACGATAAAATAAGAGAAATCAGGGCTCGCACAGAAAATTTAAGTGTTCGTTTTTCCTACGTGCCGTTCGAGAGTGGAACGGTAGAGAGACAGCTTGAAGGTGGTTCATTGAACCCTCAGCCAGGCACTTTATTGTGAAGAGCAGAGTAATCACGTAGATGTAGATGTAGATCTTCCAACATAAGTCGTATGATCATTACTGCCTCGCGTGTCCCTACATTTCCCGAAATATAAACAGATCTTCCCCGTCTTCTTTTCCATTCTTCTGTAAAGAATTCGCGTTAGTATTTTGCAACCATGACAAATTAAGCTGTTAGTTCGGTAATTTTCACGCCTGACACAAATTACTTTCTTTGGAATTTGGAATTATTGCCTTCTTCTTTAAGTGTGAAGGTATTTCTCTTGTCTCATACATCTCGAACACCAAATGCAAGAGATTCGTCATGACTGGCTCTTCCAAGTAGTTTTGACGGAATGTACTTTATTCCAGTGGCCGTGTTTCTAATTAGGTCTTTCAGCGCTCAGTCAAATTCTTCTAGCAGTATCGTATCTCCCATTTCATCTTCATCTGTGTCCTGTTCTATTTCCATAATATTCTATGCCGACGACCTCCAGCTCTACCTAAGCGTCAGACCTGAAGATGTAAACACTGCAATCGCTCAGATGAATGATGATCTGTCTTCAGTAGTGACATGGGCGAAAAACATGGGGCTTAAACTAAATGCAAAAAAGACGCAAGTAATCTTAATAGCCCATCAGAAATTAATAAGTTCAGATTTCCGCGAACGGCTACCTCCTATTCTGCTCGACGGTACTCCAATACCATATCAGAAAACAGTGAAGAATTTGGGTGTAACTTTGGATGAGCATCTCAACTGGGCGGAGAATACAGTCGCAGTGTGCCGAAAGACGTCTGCTTGTATCTATGCTCTCAAAAAGTTTCGGAACATATTTCCACAGGACTTGAAACGCCAGCTCGTGCAAGCACTCGTTCTACCGAACCTCCACTATTGTGATGTGATTCAACAAGGCATGAGTAGTGAAAACAAAAGACGGCTAGAGCTAACCATGAATGCCTGTGTGCGTTACACCTGCAACATTCGCCGATATGATCATGTTAGTGCTTCATACTCCGAGCTAGGGTGGCTGCGGCCGGACAAATTGCGTGACTACCACACACTATGTGTACTCCACCGACTCCTCGTCGCGCAAGCACCCCAGTACCTTGCTTCAGAGATTAAAAACCTGTCATGTCATCATAATCGAAACACGAGGTCACTCTTATTTGGTATCCTAACTGTGCCCACTCACAAAACAAAAACTTTTGCAAACTCCTTCTCAGTTGCCGCTGTCCGCCTCTGGAACAAACTGCCCCTTACCTTGCGCAAAATTCAATCTCCTGCTGCTTTTAAGAAGAAGTTGAAGCATTTCCTACTATCATCCTCATAAAGTTCTCCACAAAATTAATGTACAAGGACAATCCCCTCATCTGTCAAATAGCAAAGCTAGCGTCTCCTATGTTGCTCCTGAGATGCCTTCCTCTTCATCTATCTCTATTAGCCACACAATCTTCTTTTCCTTTATATTTCCTTAATTATGTTTCATCATGTCTCTATTCCTCTCCTCCCTTCACCATGAGTCTCCCTCATACTCCCTGCTGCCAGCACTCCTATCTAAAATCTGTCTCTTCAATAACGTCTAATTGTAGCAGTACTTATGATCTACGAATATAAACTCTATATGTATGTATTTTTCCAGGTGTACCTTTCTAATTGTTTATTTCACTTTTTGTACTAGATGTAGTTTAACATGCCTACTAAAACATATGAATGTAAAATAAGTAGAATGCCTGGTTAGATGTAAGAGACGGCCTGATGGCCCTAATCTTGCCAGGTTAAATAAATAAAAAAAATAAATAAAAAAATAATATTGCCTTCAAGTTATCTCGCCTGTATAGGCCGTCTATATACTCCTTCCGTCTTTCATCTTTCCGTTCTTTGCTTAGGACTTGTTTTCATCTGATCTCTTGATATTCACACAGCTGTTTCTCTTTTCTCCAGTGGTCTCTTTCATTTTCCTGTAGGCGATATATATCTTTCCGCTAATGAAATATGCTTCTAAATCCTTTCATTTGTGCTCGAGCCATTCCTGATTAGCCATTTTGCACTTCTTGACAATCTCATATTTTAGACTTTTGGATTCCCTTCCTCCTGCTTCATTTGCTGCATTTTTATATTTTCACCTTTCATCAATTAAATCAATATCTGCTATCTTACCCAAGGGTTTCTACTAGGACCTGTGTTTTTACCTTAAAGGTATCCATTCGTCTTCTACTGCATTCCATTTCCCTGTTCTAGTCAGTCGTTGCCATTGCTCCCTATGAAACTTGTAACTAACTCTGGTTCTTGCAACTTATCCAGGACCCATCTCCTTAATTTCTTATCTTTTTCAGTTTCTTTGGTTTTAATATGAAGTTCATAAGCAATTAATCGTGGCCAGAATCCACATCTGCCCTTGGAAATGTCTTAATTTAAAAAGTCTTAATTTAAAATCCGGTTTTATAATCTCTGTCTTACCACTATATATTCCAGTTATATAACATTCTTTCATGATTCTTAAACCACGTGCTAGCGATGACACTCTATGCAGAATTCTCGCAGGCGGCTTCCTCTTTCTTTCCTTTCCCACAGCCCATATTCACCTACAATTTTGCTTCTCTTGCTTTTCCTATTTCGAATTCCAGTTTCCTCTCACAATTAAATTTTTGTCACACTTATCTACCTGAATAATTTGTTTTGTCTCTTCATACATTTCTTCATTCTCTTCATCGTCTGTGGAGCTAGTTGGGATATAAACTTCTAGTACCGTGGTAGGTGTGGCTTTCGTGTGTCTCTTGGACATAATAATCCTTTCACTATACTGTTCATAGTAGCTTACCGCATTCGTATTTTTCTTACTCATTATTAAACTCACTCCTTCATTACCTCTTTGTGACTTTGTATTTATAACACTGTATTCACCTGACCAGAAGTTCTGTTCCTCCTACCACCGAACTTCACTAACCCTCACTATGTCTAACTTCAAGCCATCGATTTCTCTTTTTAAACTTTCTAAACTACCTGCCTAACATGCTCTATTTAGCTTGAAGCACAAAATACTATTTAGAAAAAAGTGTGAGACGGAAAGATGTGGTTCATACTTCAAAATTTTCCCAAAAGATCTGTTGAAAGGTGCTAAGCATCACATGGGCTTACAACCCTTATTCTTTGAACTGCACTGTTTGGAAAACTGACAAATGTTTCAAGATTTCGCCTTTGTGTACACGACCTAGTCCCGTTAAGCGCCAGAAGCAGCCCGCAGCCCCACTGGTTAACTGACTCTTTAACAATCCACTCGATCTCCGGCCTCACGACGCACACGCCTGAATAGCACCTCTCTGTCCTCACTACACTCTGGAGAGAAAACTGCTGGCCACAGTCGATCAAACCAAAGAGGCAGCAAGGCGATGCACTATCGACAAGGATCACTGGAGGCAAAGATTGCTTATTCATTGCTGAACCACCTTGTAGAGCACGGCAGAGGATATTTCCCCTGGTGCCACTTATTGGAGTTTTTTCCCATTCTATTCGCGTTTGGAGTGGAGATAGAGTGAAATTTAAATACTCTGTGCGCGTATTAATTAGTCCGATCTTGTCTTCGCGGCCCCTACGTGACTGATACGCAGGGAGCCGTAGTACATTTCTAGATCCCTCACTTGATGCTGGTCCTTGGACGAAAATAAACGGAGGTTCGAGGAACAGTTAATATCTGCTTTCAAGTGTCCTGCTATTTCAGATTTTTTTTCTGCATGTCCGTGACTTTCATCCTTGGATCAAACAAATCCGTGACCATACGTGATGCCTGTCTTCAATATTATCTATCAGTTCTGTTTTGAATGGGTCCTAAACACTTGGGCAGTATTCTAGGATGGGTTGGTTGTACAAAATTTTCTGAAAGCACCCGTTGTAGACTTAGTGCATTTTCCCATCACGTTATCAATGAAATGAAGTCTGCCACCGGCTTTACCTTTGAATGAGCCTATGAGGTGATTGCATTTCATTTCATATCCCTACAATTTTTTTACACCTAAGTATTTGTATAAGTTGACTTACTATATTTCTGGTTCAATGAAAATGAGTGGGAAACTACCGTTTCTACGTTTTGATCAGTGCACAGTTTTACAGTTCCGTGGTTGTTTATCAAGTGATTACCTTTTTCTTTTCGCTACAGCACTTTAACTTTATTATAAAAAGAAAACATACGGAGTAAATGCATGAATCATAAAAATGGAGAGTCAGGTACGGTATGTCTTTAAATATCAATTACAAGGTCGATGTTACAACCAGCATCCTCAACGTTAGATTTATAAATGGCTTCAGTCTCCGTTCTGAGATACACTATGTGATCAAAAGTATCCGGACACCTGGCTGAACATGACTTACAAGTTCGTGGCGCCCTCCATCGGTTATACTGGAATTCAATATGGTGTTGGCCCACCCTAAGAATTGATGATAACTTCCAATCTCACAGGCATACGTTCAGTCAGCTGCTGGAAGGTTTTATGGGGAATGGCAGCCCGTTATTCACGGAGTGCTACACTGGGGAGAGGTATCAATGTCGCTCGGTGAGGCGTGGCATGAAGTCGGCTTTCCAAAACATCCCAAAGGTGTTTTACAGGATTCAGGTCAGGACTCTGCGCAGGCCAGTCAATTACAGGGACGTTATTGTCGTGTAATCACTGCGCCACAGGCCGTGCATTATGGTGCTCGATCGTGTTGAAAGATACATTCGCCATCCCCAAATTGCTCTTCAACAGTGGTAAGCAAAAAGGTGCTTAAAACATCAATGTAGGTCTGTGTCGTGATAGTGCCGTGCAAAACAACAAGGGATGCAAGCCCCCTCCATAATAAACATGACCACACCATAACACCACCGCCCCGAATTTTACTGTTGGCACTACACGCGTTGGCAGATGATGTTCACCGGGCATTCGCCATACCCACAACCTGCCATCGAATCACCACATTGTGTACCGTGATTCGTGACTCCACACAACGCTTTTCTACCGTTCAGTCGCCCAATGTTTACGCTCCTTACACCAAGCGAGGCGTCGTTTGGCATTTAGCGGCGTGATATATGGCTTGTGAGCAGCCGCTCGACTATGAAATCCAAATTTTCTCACATCCCGCCTAACTGTCATAGTGCTTGCAGTGGATCCTGATGCAGCTTGGAATTTCTGTGCGATGGTCTGGATAATGTCTGCCTATTACATATGATGACTCTCTTTAACTGTCAGCGGTCTCTTTCAGTCAACACACGGCCTGTACATTTTTGTGCTGTACGTGTCCCTTCATGTTTCCACTTCACTATCACATCGGAAACAGTGGACCTAGGGATGTTTAAGAGTATGGAAATCTCGCGTACAGACTAGGACACAAGTGACAGCCAATCACCTGACCACGTTCGAAGTCCATGAGTAACGCAGAGCGCCCCATTCTGCTCTCTCACTATGTCTAAAGACTGGGTCGCTGATATGGAGAACCTGGCAGTAGGTGGCAGCACAATGCACCTAGTATGAAAAACGTATGTTTCTGGGGGTGTCTGGATACGTTAGATCACATACTGTATCTACAGACCATGTGATTCACAAGATGTTCAAAATTTTACTACAAACATAAGATCAACGTATCTGAGTTTTTAATTGATGTGCCATAAAGACTACATCCCGCAGAACCAAGAATTCTGCTTTCCCCTTTTCCGGCCTAATTTTTCTTCTGTAGCTATTTCAGTGAAAGAATATTTCACATGCATTCTATACTCAAGATTGTAAAATGAGAATTCTGTAATGCATACTTTTCAAGAGCCAGAACCTTTACACTGTTGCGCAAAGTTTTATTGTTTACCTTCTTTCATTCATAATCATTTATTTCTTCTGTCTTTGCTCTTCTTCCGTTATCAAAATCAGTATGTACGTCAACTCTAACATTCGGTAAATAAGTCTTACGGTTCCAGTAGCAAAACAACAGAAATTACAAGAATGAAAGTACGTAGTCTGTGTTTGTATCGGCTCTTCTTTTACTCAAATGATGACAGATTAGAATCTGCATTCTAGCAGAGAAAAACAAAAACACAATGGTCTGTAAGCTCACCGCAGATGGAGCGAGCGTACACCGTCCGTCCAAAAACGTTCTGAGACTGATTTCGCTCCTGGTGTACAAGTGACGTCGCACCAGTACCTATGGAGCGGCTTTAACAAACAACTGTAAACAACGGCCAGTTATGTGCAGGTAGTGTTACGTAGTTGACGTGCTGCCGTAGTGTGTCAACGTTCTTGTGTCACGAATCACCGTGGAGTGTCATCTCTAAGCCAAAATTTTTCTGAAGAGAAAAAAGTTTGTGTACACTTTGTCCTCCATGCCCTGTATGCCGAACAAAAAACACCGACGTAAATGCCATCCGCGACTTGACTCAAACACAAAACGCGGGCAATCTTTCCTGGAAAAAATCACCGCGGTGACTTGGTGTTCTCAATACAAACACAGCAAAAAGAAAAAGGCAAAGTGCAGATATTAACATGAACGGTCAATGCTTTGAGGACCTAACCGACATCCAAGCCAATGTGACCTACGAGTTTAACGACATCCTAAAGAAGGACTTCTGTGACAGCTTCACGTGGTTATAGCAACGTTCTGTGCGTTGTACGCAAATGAGATGATACTATGAAGAGCACTTGGAAAGCTGAAGCCACCTTTACATTTACCCATTTTTAAGTCCGGAAATTTTTTGGAAACATGGGGTAGATGCTGTATATGACGTGTGTGCGTGTGCGTTGTGTGTGTGTGTAACTCATTTTCGACCCACGATTGGGATGACTTCTTCTTCCAATAAGACACAAATTTACTATTAGCTTTTGTTCCCCTGGTACGCCAAATCATATGCTTGCCAAAGGAGCACTCCGAGTAACTTTTAATTTACCAATATCTGAAAGCATCGTGCTCTGTAGAGGTGTGTAATCCTGGAAGATCCTTTAGATCGCATCTCATCTGCACGTTAGTATTGAGGAATTGACGACCATGCCAACCTTGGACCCTGCGGCATCTGCAATGGCTTGTGACTGGGAAGAAGTCCTGTGATGTAATCGTCCAATGATGTGCTTGCATTCTCCCCTACCTTTTCATACAGACATTCTACAGTGACTAGTAAGATCTCTTCTTATAAACTGACTGTTCAAAAAAGTTCATGGATTTAATATTTCTTTTGTAATATGTAAACAGGCAAAATAATTGTGCATTTTTCTCTCTGGCATCTGATTTGACCAGCGCAAATGGACGAACTCAGAAGAGACACCTCACAATCAAATGTTCCACTTGATGGAAATACATTTCCCAGAAACACTGATAAGCCTTCCGGCGATGAAATACGAGGGCTGGTGTGCCAGCTAGCCTGGATGTGGTTTTTAGGCGGTTTCCCACATCCGACTAGTGAATACTGAGCTGGTACCCATTCCGAAGCCTCAGTTACACGATGTACAACAAGTTGTCACACTTTCACATGGGACAACACTGCATGTAAACAGATGGGTTAAAAAATTCTATCCAGCAAATTCTATCCAGGACTAGCAGGACGTGGGGGGGGGGGGGGTTAGGGGGGGGGGGGGTGACGACAGGGAGGGCATTTGGCGACCCTGCACCATTAATACTGACAAATCCAGACGAACATGACGACCCCATGTAGATATGGGATAAAGGGCAGGGGAAAAGAAAAAGAATGCAATACCTTTCGGCGGTTTTAAGATGTCTTTTCTGATGCATTGGTGTCAGTTTTCTTAGAAACTGGCCTGTCGTAATAAAAAAAGTACTTGTCCCAGAGATAAAATTATGATTTACATTTCAGGAATCAAGAAGTGTACCTGAAGAGAAGAAGCGGGAGGTGATTCCTGTAGATGTGGCTGTCTACTACGAAACGCTGTGCCCTTATTCCAGGGAATTCATAACCAGCAAGCTGCTGCCGGCCTACCTCAGAGCCCCGGAGCTGATGAACCTTTCGCTAGTACCGTACGGTAATGCAGAGGTGAGTCATTGCTTACTTCGCAAGTGAGAATGGATTATAAAGAAATTCAGGTCATGTACTCTCAGTTCTGCTAGTGGCTGGTTGACATTGCAAAGGAAGTATTGTATTGATACTATAGTATTTACCACCCAACACTGGTCTGCTGCAGCTGTATACGCTAGTCTGTCTTGTTGAAACATTTTCATATCTATGTAACTATTGCACCACACATCCATTATAACATCATTGTTGTTTGTTATGATCTTCAGTCTGTAGGCAGTTTGTAATATTTCTACAAGAATTTGCTATATTGAAAATATTGTTAAGACGAGACGTTATAATCACACAAGCATTCGCATTTAAGATTGATCTTAGAGTTACTGACCAACACGTGGTTCCACTTTACTCACAAAGTAGTAACAAAGCAACTCCCGGAAAATAATATGAACTTCACACGAGAATTACACTACGCTGCAATTTAAAATAACCTTAGATATTTTAGAGCTAACCCGAAATAAACGAGATTAAATTCTCAGTTAGGCTGAACTTAACAAATCCATTGTCCTACGGACTTAGCAGACACGTGCTTAGCCGGAGATCTTACCATTTCAGACGCTCGCACCGCCAGACTGCAACTGCCTACTGCTAGACTGCAACTGCCACTACCCAGCGTGCTCCCGAGAGTCGCTCACAAAGACAAAACGGAAGGGGCCAGAGGGGCAGCTTCCTATACCAACATGACAAGGGACGGACCGGACCATACTAAGAATAGAAACCTCTCTGCTTTTAGGAACCGTAGCTACCTGTTCCGACGTTGGTCCTACTGTTCTCTAGCAGACAGCCTTGTCTGCTACCCTCAAGCATGCAACTACAAACACATTTGATCATTCATCCTCTCACACAGAAGGGAAGGGGGATGACAGTATCTTATCATATACAGTATATAACAGAAAGCGGATGTAGGTTCCGTATGAGACTGTGTGACATGAATTACATATGAGAATTACATATAAACTTTGTTTTAAAGTGTAGTAGTGTGACAGATCGTTCTTGTTTGTGTGTAAAAGTAACACGTTCCATTACTCAGTCTCCTCCCAGATAGAAACGCCACAGTAAATTTAGAAGAGGAATTTATTCCATAAATGACATCAGATTTAAGAAATTAAACATGAAAGGAATCCAACAGAGACCTTTCATAACCCCAACGCTCCGGCAAAAGACTGTGCAGGGAATTTTCTGGCCATGCTAGGACATTCCCAAGCAGGCTTCTCACACCCTACTTAAACCAAAAGTGTAAAGAAAAGGCAAAAGGTCACCAGCTACTTGCTAAAACACAATAATTTCAAACATCTTTACAATCTACCAATTTCAAAGAGAGAGAGAAAAAAAACACACAATCTGTGACACCTACTTAAAAGATCGTGTAGACCTAAATCGGTCAGCAAGTAAAAACAATGGTTCCTGTGTCATTAATATGAAAACAATTTCTGGTTGTTACCCTTATGGAGTTCACCAGTATTTGCTCATTGCAAGAGCCAACTGATCACAGGCAAATTTATGACTGTTTATTAACCAGCAAAATTTATGAAAATAGCAAAGGTGCCACAGCAATTAAAAAAGAACATGAAATAACATCAGTATTATAAAGCAGGACTTAACAATGCACAGTTCGCAAAAGCAAAAAATTGACAAAAAAAACATGTTTTACAAAGTGGTTATCGCAAAAAAATTCTATATCTTATAAAACTAATAATTTGTAGAATTAAAATAACTATGTGGCACTAATTTAATCACTCTACTATATTTCAATTAGCTAGCAAACAATGAGCACTGTGTCATTATACTGAGACTACAATAATTATGTGATTGTTACCCTTATGGGGTTCCTCACTATAAATATGCCCCATGCAAAGGCTAATCGATCACAGTCCAATGAGAATGAAAAGCTATCTGACTGATAAAGGAAGCAGTGCCACAGCAATGAATTTACGAAACAAAATATCACAAATCTAATACATCACACAAGAACAAACATTGATCAATAAAACAGTACAATAGTCAACATCTAAAACAAAACACCAATAAATAAAACACCTGCAAAATACAAGAGTCAAAGTTTCAAAACAAATATAGAACACCTGCAAAATACAAGAGTCAAGAGTTTAATACACACCAATAAATCGAATCCCTGCAAAACACACGAGTCAAAGTTTCTGTGACAGAAACACACGTATATGCATTGAACTAAGAACCGTATAATCACTGTTCACTGATACACTCACTAGTTCCACTGTTCCGTGGCACAATATAAGGTGAGGGGGAGGGGGTTCGTCGCCGCAGCTGTCAGTAGGGATTTTTGTCCATCTGTTGCGTGCGATCCCGCCGTCTCTGCCCTCTCATGAAGTTTCTCTTGGTGGTCTGTGTCACGTACATCTCGATTTGGTTCCATGTTTGTGTTGTCAAATTCGTGCGGTATCCTCGATTGACACGCCAGGTTGATATTCTTGGGCAAGGATGACACTTAATGGCTCTTCTTTGTGTCACCCTTAGCGACCAGAGAACATCGAACCATGATTTACTGTCGCTTGACAGTAGGCATCCGTCAGGAAATGTCGATAGGCGTCGTTGACGTCTGCAAGTTTCTTTGGACAGTACCTGTCAAAAGGCTCCACGCCCTTTCATCCCCTGTCTTTTGTCGTTTCACCGCGGCCGTCTCGTCACGGTCGCGTGCGTGTGGTGCGTTGCCAGGAGATGGATTTCCGCGCGGTGGACCGCTCGCCCATCTCAGGTCAACGTCTTCACGAAGGGTCCCGCGGGGCGGCCGCCCATTAGCAGCAGGTACAAGGGAAAGTGTTTGCGGCCACCCTTCTTTTGTGGTTGACCGCGCTCCCGAAGTGGCCCGGTTGACAGCGTCCCGCTGGGAAACCCGCCAGTTTACAACTAGTCTGGCTGCTCCCGCTGTCTCTTACGAGTTTTGCCGGTTCGCTTTCATGTTCTCAACTGCATTCACAGAAATTTTTTATCATCCTTATGTGATTACACAGTGTTATACATAATACCACTTAGTATTGTCTTTCACCATTTTTAAGAACAAAGTGAAACTTAATTAATTATTTTTTTTAAATAAAAGAATTAGATGAATCGACAATATAAAATAAAATTTAAATGACTTGACAATGTAAAAAAATAAAAGTGAAATGACTTTACAATGTAAAAAAAAAATTAAATGAACTGACAACATAATATTTAAATCCACATCACTAATGTGGTTCACTTACGTTTTAATAAATCAAGTGCTACTTATTAATTCACTAAAATGAATAGGATTATCCTTGTGCAAGTATAGGTCAGTACAGCATAGGGTTCACATGTTATTTACACACACATACATACACACCTGTTGTCTATTCTACAAACTAACTACCCATAAACATGCATTACTCAAAATTCTACTTCTATCCACTACTAATTAATCCCACAAGCCACTTCAATGCTACTTCAACAAAGTGTTTACACCACTACAGCAATGTTCTAATTCGCCCTCTTCTTGACGCTCGCGGCATACGTTTTGTCACATGATAAATGGAGAAACTTTCCTTAAACATACACAGTAAAAAGAACAATGGTTATTTACACGCAAAAACATTTATACCAGTTCACACGCCTGAAAAGAGACTCGCAATTATACATTTATCATACTCATATATTCACACATAAAACAGTAAGAAAATTTCATCTAAAATTACGTTATTACAAGAATTAATCACACAGATGGCTCTGAGAAGGTAAAGATGTCTGCACTATACAGGTTATACTACATTTTCTTACCCATTTTGCTGCGATTTCGTTCCTTCTTTAAGTTACCTTTCGCTTCCAAATCAGTTATTTCGCCTGTGGTGGTTATTCTGGATTCATTTCTCATGAATGGCAAAATTGTGGTCACCTCTATTCTGTAAAACAGTATCATCTAAACATATTGAACTTACAACAGACACAAAATATTCGAATCCTCCTGTAGTTTAAATGACAAATGTTTTGCTTCATCCTCATTACCTTAAACCAAGCTTTCCTTCGTTCCCATAAACAAAATTATTTAATCATCCTCTACCTTCAAGAGGGAAATTTCCTCAGTACAAATCCTATAGGCTGCAGTGCATCCCGCACCAGCGAAAACAGTAGGCTGTAATGCTCACAGCATCAGCAAAACACATAAACGTCGCTTTTCTAGGACAAGTATTAACGCAGAATAAGTTTTCCAGGCTTTGGCTCAACATCAATCAAGACTACAAAAAGGATCCATATTTCCGTTCCATTCTCCATTTGCTGAAAAACTGCTCGTATTTGACTACCACAATAATATTTCAGAACCACGTAAATTACACAAACCACAATTCTTCTTTCACCTTGAAGGGAATCAATCTACTTACGCAATCCACAGGCAGCACTTTACGTACTCAGCTATAAAGAACAAAAAAAAAAAACATATATCATCAATATTAACATATCATCGCATATTGGGAAGCCATTGGTTAAACAATCGTATTATCGCATCCTGTTTTCAAGATTCCAAACTTACTCATTCCTTTCTCAGAGTTCTCCTATATTAAAATATTCATACAGCACGCATACTATAGTAAGAGATTCTCATTTATACCGACAGATATAGAATAGTAATAGATAGATAGTAGCACTGAAAGCAGAAAATCGGAAACAAGGCTACTAACAGCTAGGGACCTGGGTTTGCCAGACCCATAATACCCACAGATCGGATATTCCCCTGAGTTCTTGCACTAATTCAGCAACGATCTTGCTTTCCTCAGGAGCGACTCTTTTCAATTTACACACAAAAAAACAGCATTTCACTCGTTCACAAAGAAACCTTTTATCTTCACATTTGGAACCAACCTAAATCCTAATTGCACAAGGAGAAAAAAAATTAAAACATCACTTCAATCAATCACATAAAAACATCTTTATCATTAATTTTTACCAACATATTATTCAAAATGCATGTCACAAATTTAAACTAATCAATTGTTTCTCTTCACTGTCCTCTCTATTCCTCACTGTCCTTTCTACTCATTTGCCATGTCGCTCTCATTTGTTCCGATTGGGCGCCTTCTGGGCTGATCATTTGTCATTGCCAGTTTCGTTCATTTCCATTTACTGGATTATGTCTAGGGTTGGCCGGCCGAATTTCAACATCATGTGGTGCTCCGCCTACAATCCTATTTCCACCGTGTTCATCGTAGTAACGATTCTGGTTGCCGTACCTGTAGCGTTCACGATTCTGTCCACGTCCTCGATCATTTCTGTTGTTCCACCTGTGCTCGCGAGTGTTACCCCTGTTTCTATACGGCCGGTCCCGCTTATTGTTCCGTTCGCGTCGCAACGACCAGTCACGCCGTTGATTAGTACTACGGCCACGACTGCGATCACGCTGCTGTGCCCCGTAATAACTTTGTGCCTGATTAGGCAGGCATTCTGCTGTATTGTATTCCAACTCTTGGAGAAGTGTTTTAAACGTTTCCACGTCCTCTTTGCATCGTCCCGCAAGAATGACGTGCCGCAAGTGCATCGGCAATTTGGTGATGCATATCCTAATTAGTTCCGCAGGCCCCTATGGGTCGTATAAAAATTGATTTGCCTGCAGCATGTGGTCGAATAGGCGTGCAGGGCTGCCGAAACCAGGCTGGTTCAGCTCGTGAATCGCTAAACTGTTGTCCGCTATTGTGTTGCTAACGGACGTGGGACAATGCGTTTCCGCCTCCTGGACCCTCTGCTGGTGTTCTCTTTGGCATTCTTCTCTCAGCGGTTGGAAATTCCTAAGTAGCCGTTCTTCGCTTTCTTTAGATTCGGCCTCGCGACTCAGCTTGCTCTGTTCTACGGCTTGCAGACGGTCATCGATTTGTTCAAATGTACGGCCTAATTCTTGGATCGATTTTTCTGATTTCTGCATCATTTGTTCGCCTGGCTCTCGGATCGATTTTTCAAATGTATGCGTCATTTGTTCGCCTAGCTCGCGGATCGATTTTTCAAATGATTCTTCTTGTTCTCGGAACGATTTTTCTAATTTTTGCGTCATTTGTTCGCCTAGCTCGCGGATCGATTTTTCAAATTTCTGTGCGTTTTCTTTACTTTGTTGCATAAAGGCTTTCATGAATTCTGCCAAATCAATTTGGTTAGTTGGGGGCAAACTAATTTCTGGCTCTGATGTGAGCCCGTTCATGCTGTTTTGCATTTCGTCTGAAGTATTTCCCATTGTATTTCCGGAACTGTCCGACGCATTAACATTCGAAATCAAATTATCCCCTTGGTCCATGTTGCTTAAGTTGTCGGAACGCTTACTTTTAGCTTGGTTATGTGTCAGCATTAGTGCAATTTACACCCAGTACGCAACACACTAATCACAATAAATGTGTCCCCCAAAAATTACGACAGTCACACGAAAGATACCCAACCTAGTACGCACTTTTTCACATGCAAAACAAATTTTTATCTTTGATCGAAACAGTGCAATGTACAAGCGGAAACAAAAAACACACACACATATAAAACACACAAATATAGAAAACAAAACAACAAGACAAACAACACAACGCCGCTCAACAACGCCGTGAATCTTTTGAACGTCTGCTCGGAAACAACGCAAAAGTTGTTTGAGCGCTGTAGGGAAAAAAAATTAAGATTATAACACGCTCGCAATCTAACGTATCAGAGATTCCAGAGTCTAGCGGAATCACAGAACAGGGTCGCCATGTGTAACGTTTTTACATGAATTTGCTATGCTGGATAACGGTACTGATGGTCAATGAAAGCTGGTTAAAAGCCGTGAGCTGTCTGGGGAAGTTAATCTTGCATTACTAAGCAACTGTTTCACGACTGGGTATCTAGTCTAGGTTTACCACATTACCAATCAGACTAACATTGATTATAATCTTTTACAGTCATACAACAACCGGTAATATATATATTTATAAAAGGGAGAATTTAAATAAAAAGAAAGAATTCAGTTTATATTTGCAAATTTATTTTAAAGATTGTTCATTGAAATTTCAGCATATTATACGTGAGTTATAACTGAGCTGGTGCCTTATTTACGATTGTGAAAATGTGAGATTGGAATCTTACTGAACACATAAAATATGGAGTCAAGATTGGGAGACTGGATACAACACTGCATTCATAAAACAACACACAAAGAACATTGAAACACATGCAAGAGAAAGTTAATCACTACAAACAGATTCAAATTTTTACCCAAAGAATTTACGTTCGTAGCATAATCCTGTCCGTCATGTAATTACCACACACTGGTATACTAAATTCATATTAACTCTTTGTGAAATCTTCCCAAGAAGAATAGCTGAGGGCTACTTTGATGATTACCACATGCTTCACGTGGTCAACTTGGTTTACACAAAGCGTATAACTCCACAATAATTTAGATAATAAAAATAAATTAGATCCAAAAGCAATTGACAAAAGAAAAACCTTGAACTGGTTACTAACGTCTTACTATTAACCTGATGGGTCAAACAGTTATATAACCACGTGGTACTGGTCTCACAAAGTACACCCCACGTGGGTTGAACATAAAGAAAAGTTGCTATATTGAAAATATTGTTAAGACGAGACGTTATAATCACACAAGCATTCGCATTTAAGATTGATCTTAGTTAGAGTTACTGACCAACACGTGGTTCCACTTTACTCACAAAGTAGTAACAAAGCAACTCCCGGAAAATAATATGAACTTCACACGAGAATTACACTACGCTGCAATTTAAAATAACCTTAGATATTTTAGAGCTAACCCGAAATAAACGAGATTAAATTCTCAGTTAGGCTGAACTTAACAAATCCATTGTCCTACGGACTTAGCAGACACGTGCTTAGCCGGAGATCTTACCATTTCAGACGCTCGCACCGCCAGACTGCAACTGCCTACTGCTAGACTGCAACTGCCACTACCCAGCGTGCTCCCGAGAGTCGCTCACAAAGACAAAACGGAAGGGGCCAGAGGGGCAGCTTCCTATACCAACATGACAAGGGACGGACCGGACCATACTAAGAATAGAAACCTCTCTGCTTTTAGGAACCGTAGCTACCTGTTCCGACGTTGGTCCTACTGTTCTCTAGCAGACAGCCTTGTCTGCTACCCTCAAGCATGCAACTACAAACACATTTGATCATTCATCCTCTCACACAGAAGGGAAGGGGGATGACAGTATCTTATCATATACAGTATATAACAGAAAGCGGATGTAGGTTCCGTATGAGACTGTGTGACATGAATTACATATAAGAATTACATATAAACTTTGTTTCAAAGTGTAGTAGTGTGACAGATCGTTCTTGTTTGTGTGTAAAAGTAACACGTTCCATTACTCAGTCTCCTCCCAGATAGTCAGAAACGCCACAGTAGATTTAGACGAGGAATTTATTCCATAAATGACATCAGATTTAAGAAATTAAACATGAAAGGAATCCAACAGAGACCTTTCAAGTTTCGATGCAGCTTCTCCACGCTAGTCTATCCCTACAAGTCTATTCATATTTAGATAATTAGTTTGAATGTTTTGGTTCTGATCTATTTCCATATCTGCCCTGGGCAGGTAACCTGAAACCTTAGCAATTAATTCATTCAACGTACGCAAACGTTTTATTCTCTCTGATGAAGACTGTGTTTGTTCTGCTGCTGTATCTCCTTTATTTCTAAGCCAAGAACGTTTTAAGATAGGTCATTGCTTTATGGAATTACTATAAAAAGTTTGCGTTGTTGTACGTCTGTAATTGCTTTGTACAGATAACATACGCATTTTGTAATTAATTCTTTCGGCTTGCTAAGGATTTTATTTTCTTTGATGAAGTTTATGTTTTATTCTGTTGAATGTTCACTTGTTATTCCAGTTGCCCTCACTGATTTGTTCTGTTGGGTAGTTTTATGCATGCAGCATAGCTTGTTACTATGTTGTTATTGTTGTGGTTTTCAGTCCTCAGACTGGTTTGATGCAGCTCTCTATGCTACTCTATCCTGTGCAAGCTTCTTCATCTCCCAGTACCTACTGCAACCTACATCCTTCTGAATCCGCTTAGTGCATTCATCTCTTGGTCTCCCTCTACGATTTTTACCCTCCACGCTGCCCTCCAATACTAAAATGGTGATCCATTGATGCCTCCGAACATGTCCTACCAACCGATCCCTTCTTCTAGTCAAGTTGTGCCACAAACTTCTCTTCTCCCCAATCCTATTCAATACTTCCTCATTAGTTATGTGATGTACCCATCTAATTTTCAGCATTCTTCTGTAGCACCACATTTCAAAAGCTTCTATTCTCGTCTTGTCCAAACTATTTATCGTCCATGTTTCACTTCCATACATGGCTACACTCCATACAAATACTTTCAAAAATGACTTCCTGACGCTTAAATCTATACTCGATGTTAACAAATTTCTCTTCTTCAGAAACGCTTTCCTTGCCATTGCCAGTCTACATTTTATATCCTCTTTACTTCGACTGTCGTCAGTTATTTTGCTCCCCAAATAGCAAAACTACGAAGAAGAAATGATGGTGGATCTCTGAGTGTTCGCTAAAACTCGAATTTCTACGTTTTCACTCTTTACTATATTTGGATTGGCTGGGCTAAGGATCTTCAGAGTATCAACCAGTAAAAATGTTCCTCAGAAAATGCTGCTTCCCTTCTCTGAGCTATTCTTTAGGCAGTTAACCAATAACGCATGTCCTACCACTTAACACCAAAAACGGCGTCTCACTCTCTTTCTGTCTGTCTCCGTGACCAATGAGGTGGGTCCTCAGCACTATAGCCAAGTTTCTGCGTCTAACCTTCAATTAGTCAATGTTGGCAGTTCTTATGTTGCGTAAACATTTGATTTTTGTGAATTCAGTGTTCAGCGGCATCTCAGACATTCAAAGCATCCAAAAACTGTGGGTCCCGACTCAATTTTTGCGAGGGTATGAATAGCATGTGGCACTTTCCAGAAAACACGTGACTTTCTATGAATTGTGCACAATAGTGCCTTCTTGGGCTTCACTAAAACAGCGTTCCATCTCATTCCACTTGTGGCTGTAAACAAGGTCGTGGCTGGGGGCGTTAAGCCACCGGAGAACCGATCTGTGTTCGTCAGTGGGGCTTCAGTCGCCCAACAGCGGCACTACAGTACATTATCTGTTGTTCTGTGAGCTATTGACCTACAAGCCCCCCCCCCCCCCCCCCAGCAGTTATTGGACTACCCATCCAATGTTTAACATTCTTCCCTGTTGCACCAGATTTCAAAAGCTTCTATTCTCTTCTTGTATGAACTTTTTATCGTCTATATTCCTGAAAAATATCTTCAGAAAATACTGCCTAATTCTTATATTTATATTACAAACCAATTAGAAATTCTTTTCTTCCCACAGCAAAACTCATCCACTACTTCTACTGTCTCCATTTCCTAAACCACTTTCTTCAGCTTCACCTGACTTAATTAAACTGTAGTAAATTACAATTTTTTCACTGTTCTTAATGGTCATTTTATAACCTATTTTCATGATACTATCCTTATTGATTTCTAATATTTAATTCCCTCTACAATTTTTACCTGACATACTTCACTCCACAACAAACTGACAGTCCGTTGATGCTTCAGGTTGTGTCCGATCAACCGATCCCTTCTTTTAATCAAATAGTGCAATAAATTCCTCTCTCTATTTCTATTCATCACCTCTTTAATCGGTTATTTGATCTACTCACCTAATTTGAAGTATTTATATTAAAAAAAAATGGTTCAAATGGCTCTGAGCACTATGGGACTTAACTGCTGTGGTCATCAGTCCTCTAGAACTTAGAACTACTTAAACCTAACTAACCTAAGGACATCACACACACCCATGCCCGAGGCAGGACTCGAACCTGCGACTGTACCTGTCACGCGGTTCCAGACTGTAGCGCCTAGAACCGCACGGCCACTCCGGCCGGAATTTATATTTCGAAAGCTAGTAAAATATATATTTCAAAAGCTTCTATTCACTTCTTGTATACATTTTTCATCATCCAATTTTCACATTCATACAGTCATACAATATAAACAAATATTGACATAAACATTTTATAACACATATCTCTATGAGGGCGTGCTGAAAGAAATCCCCCTGAATTTTTTATCTGAAATTTCTTAAAGGTTTTTAAATAAAACAAACGTTGGTAACATTCATGTCTACATATTTTCTGCACCCTGTGTTAGAGGACTCCAAATTACAGCATGTAAGATGGTTGTGCGTGACGTAATTATGTCGGTGCGCGAGAAACAGCGTGCTGTAATCGAGTTTGGAATTTGAAGAGTTTGTCCACACATGGAGCACCGTCTCTTTCAGCATGACAATGGCATATCACACATGAGGACTGCAACACCTGCAACCATCTAACGCCTTGGCTTCACTGTAATCGATCATCTGCCATACAGTGCCTGACTTGTCCGATTTTCATTTGTTTCCAATACAACTTTCACGTTGATAGTGACGAAGTGGTGCAACGAGAGGTAAGGTTATGGCTCCATCAACAAAGTCAAACATTCTGCCGTAAAGATATCAACAAACCGACTTCCCACTAGGAGAAATATGTTTGACTCCAGTGTGAGTACACTGAGTAATAAATATGTAGTCATGAAGAATAAACGTGTAGAATGTTATTACCAGTGGTGCTTTTGGTGATACGTTCCTATGGCGCCAAACTGTTGAGGTCATCCGTCCGTAGGCTTACACACTACTTAATCTAACTTACGCTAAGGACAACACACATACGCATGCCCGATGGAGGGCTCAAAGCTCTCACGGGGCGAGCCAAGCGAACCGTGGCAAGGCACCTGAGACCGCGCGACTACCCCGCGCGGCTGCTGTATAACGTGATTAACGTTAGGTTTCTTTAAGGAGCATTTAGAAATCTTGCTTGAAAATTTTTGTAATATTACCTTTCAGCTCACCTTCGTATATCATATAATGTAGGCTATCACTGCCAGTGTTTTTTTCGGTGAGAACTTTCAGACTTAAATGTGGCGATCCAGTTAGAAATCCATTCCCTGACGTTTTGTTTCTGACTGTGAGGCACAGGTTTGGACATGTTGCCATTGCGTTTTCACTCCAAACATGTCGCCTACATTCGCTGATAAGATATCAGCGAATAAACTGGAGATTTATCTTACAAGGGAACCTCCCCATCGCACCCCCCTCAGATTTAGTTATAAGTTGGCACAGTGGATAGGCCTTTAAAAACTGAACACAGATCAATCGAGAAAACAGGAAGAAGTTGAATGGAACTATGAAAAAAATAAGCAAAATATAAAAACTGAGTAGTCCATGTGGAAGATAGGCAACATCAAGGATAGTGTGAGCTCCGGAGCGCCGTATTCCCGTGGCTAGCGTGAGCAAGTGTGGAACGACAGGTCCTTGGTTCAAGTCTTCCCTCGAGTGAGAAGTTTACGTTCTTTATTTTCGCAAAGTTATGATCTGTCCATTCGTTCATTGACGTCTCTGTTCACTGTAATATGTTTAGTGTCTATGTTTTGCGACCGCACCGCAAAACCGTGCGATTAGTAGACGAAAGGACGTGCCTTTCCAATGGGAACCGAAAACATTTGATCGCAAGGCCATAAGTCAACCGATTCCTCCACAGGAAAACACGTCCGATATATTCTATACGACACTGGTGACGGCATGTGCGTCCTATGACAAAAATATGTTGTCGACCCACCTAACTTGTATACTTGGCGAATGGATAAAAAGATTATTCTGTCTTGCCCGATTTAGGTTTTCTTGTGGATGTGATAATCACTCCCAAAAAAGTGATGAAAACACAAGAGTTTGTCACATAAACTGCAACAAATGAATACAACAGTTTCACAGTCGCACAGTTTTCCCTGTGCTCTGTCAAAACATGTTTTTAACGTTTTCAAATTTTTCCGTGTGTAGACCGTCAAATCCTGCATATGTCCAAGCAAATCTGAACATGTCCTGGAATTTTGGAGAGCGAAGTTGATTATGTGTGAGTGCCTGAACTTTGGTACTTGTCTGAAAATAAAAAAAAAATTAAGCTTTTCACTCGAAGTAAGACTTGAACCAAGGACCTCTCGTTTCGCAATTGCTCACGCTAGCCACGGGACTACGGCGCTCCTCAGCTCATACTATCCTTGATGTTGCCTATCTTCCGCGTGGACTACTCAGTTTGTATATTTTGCTTATTTTTTTCATAGTTCCATTCAACTTCTTTCTGTTTTCTCGATTGATCTGTGTTCAGTTTTTAAAGGCCTATCCACTGTGCCAACTTATAACTAAATCTGAGGGGGGGGGGGGGGGGTGCGATGGGGAGGTTCCCTTGTAACCAACAGTCTTCTGGCTGTACGTGGACGATACCTTTGTAGTGTGGCCTCACGGTGAAGAAGAGCTTTCACGGTTTTTACAACATCTGAATTCCATCCACACAAACATTCAGTTTACGATGGAAGTTGAAAAGGATGGTTCCCTACCATTTCTGGACGTCATGGTTAAACGCAGGGTGGATGGGTCATTGGGGCATTCTGTCTATCGAAAACCCACGCATACAGATCTGTACCTACAGGCGTCAAGCTGTCATCACCCGTCACAAACTATGGGTGTTCTTCGAACGTTGGTGCATAGGGCACATGTCGTGTCTGATAAAGACAGCCTTGCAGACGAATTAGAGCACTTGAAATCGGTATTTCAACATAATGGATATTCTGCACATCAGGTCAGTACTGCTTTAAGGAGGAAAAATCGTGACCACTCACAAGATCAAGAGGATAAGGAGGTGTTTAAGTCCAGAGCATTTCTCCCATATGTCGGGAACATTTCATCGAAAGTAGGCAGAATTTTAAAGAAACATCGTGTGAAAGCAATCTTCCGGCCACCTACAAAGACTCGTGCTCTTCTGGGCTCAGCCAAGGATGATCTGGGATTACGGAAGGCTGGAATTTATAAAATACCTTGCGAGTGTGGGAAAGCCTACATTGGTCAAACCACACGCACAGTACACGACCGCTGCGTTGAACATGAGCGCCACACTCGCCTTTTACAGCCCAGTAAGTCGACCATAGCCGAACATTGTATATCCACAGGACATACTATGGAGTATTCGGCCACGAAAATCTTGGCCCCATCGAGATCCTTCTGGGATTCAGTTGTGAAGGAATCCGTCGAAATACGTTTAGCGGAAAATCTCATTAATCGTGATGGCGGCTTTTTATTGAATAAGGCCTGGGACCCGTTGATTTCTTTAATTTCAACCAAAAGAAAACTTTTTATGGCTTCTGACATGTCGAGCGACAAGTAATTTTAAATTTAATATTGAAATTTTCCTTTTAATGTTTTGGACACATCTGTGTGCATGTTTTAATTTTTTCATGCATTCGTTGGCGCTCCATAGATGCAGTAATATTGTTGAGGGCCTTGGAATCGACAGGTGGCGCGCATGCTACGGTAACTTGCGCATGCGCGCCTGCGGCATTTTTAAGTATAAATAGAGCGACTTGCACTAGCAATCTCCAGTGTCAAACACTCGCCTGAAGATGGCTGTAAGGTTGGCAGCCGAAATATCGTGGAAAGAAGTCGATGAGATCCGGCTGCAATCCCGAAATCTTATGGAATAGAGGAAATGTATTTGCAATTCTGAATACGGTGAAACTCCTGCTGAACAATCTGTTAGTGACAAACTTTGTGCCAGACTGGGACTCGGAACCAGATCTCCCGCTTTACAAGAGTGGTCACCTTATCTGCCTCGGCCATCCTAACATGCCTCCAGGACCAATCAAAAGTTCCATAAGTTATTGAGCCTCTACGTCCCATGCTCACATAAATTCTGTGATTCACGCCCAGGAAGAGACGTATCTATTGAGGTCTTTGTTTCAGGCAAGGAACGACATACTACTGTGCCTGTGTTGATCCGATGTACGATGCAGTGTTCTACAGACATGCATGCACGGCTATGATTTACAGCTGCATGATACAGAATATACGTATTCGCACCAACTGTATACAGTGTATTGGTAACAATGAAAATTTGTGTGCCAGATCGGAACTCAAACTCAGATTTTCCACTTTAGGTAAACAGTCACTTTAACCCCTTTTATTTTCGTCGAAGTATCTACTTGTCTAACTAAATTTAATCTTAATAAAAAAATGAAACATAAATCATAGCTACCCCTTCTTGGCACTGTCACTTTTACCCTACCAAAAGATGAACTATTCCTCTTCAGGTTTTGCCTCTAATTTTTCCCGAAAATTCTCCCAAGATGATAGGATCCACGTTTCCATACTAGTAAATCTATAAAATGAAAATGCTGTAAAGCATAATGTTACCAAAAAAAATTATTCAAAGGATAAATAAAAATAAAATTTTGTATATTACTTGTGCAATTTCCCCGTGTGGAGTTGATAGTCTCCCATCGGGCGCCTCCCCAGGTGGCGGATAGGGGAATGCTCTCCAGATATGGAGGGTACCGGGGAAATAAAATACCCGGGGTGGACCAAAACTATCAACCGAAATCCACTAACGTCTGCCTGGTATCCAGCGGTTAGGGGTCAGCGTCTGTTCGCCTAGATGGTGCGGCTGCAGCAACCTTCTTGATCTCAACAATCAAGTCGTATTCCTCGTGATCTTTCCTCGGAAGGACCACCACCAAGTTAGTTTTCAACTTGAAAACCAAACATGATGATAACACAAGGAATGAATCCACTACCCCGGGCACCAGTCGCAAGGCTGGCTTTACCTGGTCATCGGATTCCGGGGGACCAGGAGCATCATGTTACGCCTAAGGTTGAGAACCAGACGACGTCCAAATTATTACACACAAAACAAAGACACTTCATCGGTACACTTAATACTAATACTCTCTTCAAACTGGGCAAGATCAAACAACTTACAGACGTGCTGCAAAAATTCCAGATCAAAATCCTTGCAATCCAGGAAACACGATTTACGGATGAAAACCATTTTGATACGGACAACTACAGGATCTACAAAGGAAAACCAGCAGTTAAAACTAATGAGAAAGGACTCAAACAGTTTGGCACAGCATTTGCAGTCCACAAATCTATCAGAGACTCTGTCATTGACTTCCAGTCTGCCTCAGAACGTATATCAACGCTCTCCGTCAAATCGGCCAACAAAGCATATACCTTGATCAACGCACACGCACCCACAAATAACTATAACAAGAAGAACCGCCAGAAAGTGGATGACTTCTGGAATGACCTTGAAGAGACGACAAACAAAATTGCCAAACACCATGTAATAATCTTGTTAGGCGACTTTAACGCACAATTAGGTAAAGAGAAAAAATACAGGAAAATCACCGGAATCCATACAGCTCACAAGAGAACTAACAAGAATGGGGAAAGATTGATAAACTTTTGCGAAAATTTCGGCCTCATAATTATGTCAACACAATTCAAAAAACCCAACAAGAAACTGTATACTTGGAAGTCGCCCAACACAATGTTGGGTGAATTCCAGATAGATCATGTGGCCATCTCCAAGAGTAACACAGCAGAAATTCTGAATGTGAAAACGAGAAGAGGATTTTTTGACTCAGACCACCATCTCCTACAGATAAAGACCAGATTACAACCCAATAGAAAAAAGCCAAAACTAAACAAAGTGCTGAGACCAGACCCCGAATACATAAAACTCAACAAGGAAAACATCTTACAGGAAATTAGTCAGACAAACACCACAAACTGGACAGAACTTGTGGACGTCCTCAAATCCACGATGAAATTGGGTCAACCCCCGAGAAGGAGAAAACACAGGTGGTGGAATTTAATATGTGACCAAGCAATAGAAGAAAGGACCAATGCCTGGAAAAACTTCAATAGTCACAAAACATCAGAAAAATGGCAACAATTTCTAGTAATCCGAAAACAAACATCGAAAACTATTCGGAGGGAAAAAAGAAATTATGACAAACGGCGACTAGATGAGATAGAACAAGATTTTAAGAAGAACAACACCAGGAATTTTTATAAGACGTTTAAAGAACATATTGCAGGATACCAGCCACCCAATCTTTGTTTCAAGAAACCGGATGGTTCACTAGAAACTAACACAAAGAATAACTGCCAAATCCTCGCAGACTATTTCAACAAACTTCTCAACTGCGAAAGACCTACAGAGGAAATTCACTACGAGACGTCTACGCCAAATCCTGACGCTAAACCGCCAACCATCAACGAAATAGTAGAAATTATCAAGACCCTGAAAAACAATAGAGCCCCAGGAGAAGATGGAATTATTGCAGAACTATGGAAACTAAATGACGAAAGATTAACAGGAAAAATTCACAAAATCATATTAAACATTTGGGAAACAGAACAGATCCCTTCTGAATGGAAATGCGCACTCATCCATCCACTCCACAAAAAAGGGGACAAAACTGAACCAAATAATTACAGGGGTATCTCACTCGTACCGGTCACATATAAAATCCTATCAAAAGTTCTCATGAATAGATTAGAAGAACAAGCTGACCCACAAATAGGAGAATACCAGGCTGGTTTTCGCAAGGGACGATCATGCATAGAGCAGATCTGGAATCTGAAAATGATTCTCCAGATGAGAAACACCCGAAACACAGTGGTTACTTTTGTAGATTTTAAAAAGGCCTACGACTCAATAGACAGAGTAGCGCTCTGCAAGACGCTGGAGGAATTCAGCATTGACAGAAAGACAAGAGCAATCATTCGGGAAACATTAACTGACACAATCTCCAAGGTTAAATTTATGGGGGATATCTCGGAACCATTTGAAATCCAAACTGGAGTGCGACAGGGTGACGGACTTTCACCATTACTCTTTAATATCATTCTTGAAAAAATTATCAGGACATGGGAAAAAGAAGTCAAAGGAATCCAAATTGGCATTAGAAAAGATAATAGATTCAATGTGAAGTGTTTAGCTTTTGCAGATGACCTTGCAATCCTCACAAATAATAGAAAAGAAGCTACTAACGCCATAGAGAAATTACACGAAATTGCACAAAGAACCGGCCTGCAAATCTCATATGAGAAAACCCAGTACATAGAAAGAGTGCCACAAGACAAATTGCCTATTGTGACAACCCATGGGAAAATTTTACAAGTACCACATTTTAAGTACCTGGGAGAAATCATCCAGCCATCAGGGATCAACCTAAAGGCCAATGAGGAAAGAATAAAAAAACTACAGAAAGCATATAAACTCACGTGGAACTATTATAACAAAAAGTCCATATCCATTAACGCAAAATTGAGGCACTACAACACCGTCGTACTTCCGGAGGCACTGTATGCATCTGAAACAACACAAATAGGTGGGCAAACTAAAATCAAAGAAATAGAGAAACAAGAAAGGAAAATTCTCAGGAAAATTTTTGGCCCGATACAAGAGCAAGGAATCTGGAAGAAGAGACCAACATCAGAATTATATAAATACACAGACAAGATTACAGATACAATAAGGAAAAGAAGAATGCAGTTCTACGGACATATCCACAGGATGAAGGAAAACAGAATTTCAAAGCGAATTCTTAAAGTCATCAACTCAGGCAGGGGAAAAACAAAATGGATAAAAGAAGTTGAAGAGGACCTCAGACAAGCACACATAACAGTAAATTATGCAGAAAATAGAACTGAATTCAGGAACATCATCAAAAAACATAAATTTGACACCACAACACAGAAGAGAACAGGATGCAAATGGACAGCGGAGCGAAAGAAACAACACAGTGAACACATGAAGAAAATTTGGGCTCAGAAAAAACATAAACAATCATCATAAAGGAATTCAAGTTCAAACGCTCTCTTAAATGGGAATAATCGAAAATAATAAATAACTTGTGCAATTTCAGCTAAAAAGATCGTCCTTCAAGAAATGGTGCAACTGGATTTCTTTTTGTCCTCTGCCATTGGCGTTTTCTACCTCCAAAAATGTATTATAAAAATATCTACATCAGACTCATTCTGCTTTGCTCGTGTTTCATTGAATGTAATCTCTTTCCTTCCTCACTTTTTGCAGTTCAGGACTTTCTGTCTTCAATGTGATTTCGTATACAACGTCGAACTGATCTGGCACTGCCCAGCTACGTCGGGTGTTAACGAAAATACTGCATAAATAACTTGTGAAGGGCATATGGTACCTTAGTGTGCATTTGAGGTCTTTGCAGGCATTTTGCAGGTACCACCAGTAATCAAGTTCCCCTTTCTGCCTTCGTCAAAGATATTCTCTTGAACCATTTAAGCGCATGATATTTTGCAAGGAGAAAGTAATACTAATTTCGACAGAGACGGGCTTAATGTTCAATCATGTAGCTGTGACACACAGGTAACAAGCTGAGATCTTTTGTGTCATTCGTCAAAAGCTGGATGGTGAGACACACGTGAAGCAATGTTTATTAGGGTCCAGAAGGTGATAGTCAGGACATAGGAGATAGTCCATTAATCTGTGAACGTGTCTTGTCACACATTTTTTGTTGGTGACTTGATACCTGTCATGCACATGTGGTGGTCAGAAAGTGGTGGCGTATCATTTTCCATGCTCGTGGCCAATGGACAGTGGGGTACTTGGTTTCTAGCATGTTACACAAAACTGCCTAGAGAAGGATGTTGTATAAATCCTTTGTCTTCAGCGGGTGTGTTGTAGGGAGATCTGAGGTCGCATAGCTGTATTCAAGAATGAATATCGATACATGGGAGAGAGATGTCGCAACATGTACCACCGACACCAGTGGGATGTGAGAGACCAACCTCCAACAGATGACCTGTGAGAGAGGCGTGTTGACTGGTCCATTGTTTCCATATATTGTTCATACAGAGGGCAGCTGCCCATTCCCAGATGATAACCAGTCCCAGCCATCCGTCACGAGAGGGAGGAGGGGTGAGATTTCCATAATGAACTTTGAATACGTGTCCTGTGGACAGGTAATAACCAGTGGTTGAAGTCTGCATCCTATCACCGCTGATGGGAGGGGGACCTGTGCCACATGATTGAAACACCACATAGAGGTTCAGGTGTTCCACATATTTCAGCTGCTTCAAGACCCAGAGCAGGTTCCGGTGCACCATCACACATAAGATCCATACCAACTGTCAATAGTTTGTTGTGGCTGTTCTGTGTACATTCTTCGTAAATGTGACTCCCAGATATCTCAGGTCAGTAACTGGTGGGAGGAGGTGGCAGTACATGGTCCAAGACCGCGCCTGATATCCAAGGCCACCAATTGTTGATGTTCAGAAGACTGGCCATGGCTTTTCTGTGTCACCCGATCCAGTTTATACGCTGTGGATTTCATTGGTGGAATGAACCAGCAGCAGCAGGCCATCAGCGTACAGTCTATACTGGAATGTGATGTCCCGCTTGGTGAGGCCAGATAGTGTGCAATTGAGATCCATGAGGAGTGGCTCAAGTATAACTGCGTAAAGGTAGGTTAGAATTGGGGCAACCTTGTGTTAGAGATCTCTCAATGGGTACTGGACCCATTACCTATCCGTTGACTAGGTCTGAGAGCTGGCTGCCGCCAAAAGGTGCTGCAGGGTACGTTGAGGCTCAGGGGAAATCCCATATGGTCCATTACATGTAGGAGGCAGTTACGGTGCACTCTATCAAGCACCCAATGAAATCGACGGAGACGATTACCACCTTCAGGCGACACACGAAGGGATAGCTATTAAGTCCATGCAGTTGCCAGTGGGTATTTTCATATTGGATCCTCCCAATTGATGTCTCTTCTGGGATGAGAATCATTGGAAATATCGTCTTATTGCGGCCTGCCAAACGCCTGGCGAAGATCTTGAAGACAGTATTAAACACTGTAAGTGGGTGATAGTCATTGACTGGTCGCCCTCCTGCTGGCTTGTGTACCACTTTAAGAAGTTCTTCGACAACGGTAGGTTGTATAGCGTACTCTGGGGACATTAGATTGTGGAACATTGTAACCGAGTGGGGCATCATGAAGTCACGGAAGTTCATTACTCCCTGGAGATTTATTGACCACAGCCTTGTCAAAGATGTCCCTCACCTCTTCACGTGAGACTTCCTCCATTAATGCCATCACCGCTGCCATACAGATAATGTTCATCACCTGCTGTGCAGTTCTGCAGTGGCCTTGTTATCTACAGTTCTTTCCTGGTAAAGATGACGAAAATGGTTCTCTATCGCTTTAGCTATGGTTGCCTGGGATGTGCAGGAGTGCCTGTCTCATGTCGTAGGGCATATGGGTAACTGTTGGCAACGTCGGCGCGTGTCAGCCACGATGTGATGCATGGTGGGTACCTCTGTGGCCATTCATTTGCGCCATCGTGTGCGTAATACTGTGCTTTCTAATCACCGCTTCGTCGATGACAGTAGGTGAGCCATGATTTGGTACATTTTAGTTGTTTGTACCTTGAAGGGGGTAGAACATAAGGGTCCCTGAGCGCCAAATAGTAAAAATCCAGATCTGCCAGTGCCACACAGAAGTGTCTAGTGCATTTCTGGTTAGGCGTAAAGGAGCCACCATTCCGAAGTCGGGCAGCATAGCATACGCAGGTATAGGCACAGTGATCGATGAAGGCAAGAATCTATTGTTCGGTGGTCGCCACTCCCTGTGTAAGACCTCATGACACATATATATATATATATAATATACAGTCAGATCACTGAATAACTGGTAAGATGCATGTATCTACAGCTGTCACCGTATACTTTTCCCCATGTGTCGCACATGTAAAGATTCTGAGTAACCATACCAAGTTCAGGACAATGTGTGCAGTGCAGGATTTGATTCTTAAGGATGAAGAACGTAATTACAACCACTGGCAAAGTCGCTCAGTTTATACCTTCCTAAGAGAAAAGGTTCAGTTTCCATGGTGTAGAACCCTCCACATTCACAGTGTGTGATGGTGCCTAACAGTACATAAACATTAATGAAGTGGGTGTTGAGTGCTGCGACCACTGAGCGTCGAGTGGAGGCGAGATATATGATATCAGTGCCTTCGATACCATCACACTCTAAAGTCGTCACGCCTGAGATTCTGGGCCACCAGAAATCATCTGTACTGCGTAACCATAAAGGTCTGGGAGAGCGTTCATTCACACCCCTTGCGAGAATGTGAAGTCGACTCCTGTTGCTCATACTGTTTCTCTCAGGAGTTGGATCTGACAGGGGAGGTAACCATGTTGATATCCATAATGGCCAAGCAGTAGGCCTGACGATGTAGTGGTTCGACAAGATAATCAATGGTGACAGTGGAGAGAAGCAGAGGCTACAAGTGACGTCTCACCCCACCTACTGTGGCACTCACTGTGTTGTACAGGCTGGATAGTCTGACGACACCGCAGCGGGGCTCCCCATCAGAGTCTTGCCTGGTCTCAATGCCATAACATGTTACATGAAGTCTGTTCATGAACCATAAGGTCATAGAGGTTGATAGGAGGGGCTTTGCATCCTGCAGTGGAGCCTTCCTGCTGATCACTGTTCACTGCAGCAGTCTGGTGTCTCACGGTGTCCAGCTGTCTGTCCCACAGGGGCAGAGTCAGTGGAAATGGTGTCAGCCTCGTGGTTGGCATCCTGCGGGGTCAGTTCTTCTTTCACCACTGAGTGAAGGCTGCCGTGTTCCAGCACTAATGCTTTGGTTGGTACGATTAGCTAATCGATTGCCACCCCACTATTGGTGGTGCCTGCAATGTTCAGTGATATCGATGGCATCATACATACAGCCAATGGCCATGCTGACTAACCGGCCAGGCATTGGTTCATGGAGGGCGGTTATGGTGCAGCAACATTGGTTCATTGTTTCTGGACAGGCAGAGATGTTATGAGCGCCATGTGTACATCATTGGGAGCATCATCAGCGTCGGAATTGTCTGGAAGACTTCATCTCAATTTCCCTGTTTTCTCATTTCTGCAGTGTCAAAATTGCGTTGTGAAACTAAACGTAGTAGATTGTGTTGGAAACGCCGAGCGCCGATTGCTTCAGCATTTCCTCTCACACGTCTCCGTCCACCACAAACCACTCTTGTCATACAGAATTTTGCTCGTCATTTTCAGCAACTGTTTTTCAAGAATGCCGGTATGAAGAAGTGCCACTCTGGTTCTGTTAACAACTGTTTTTAACGCACCTACTGTGTTATTTCCTCACATCGATATTTTTGTTATTCCATTCACAAACAGTGAAAAAAAAGTAATATAAAATAAAAATATCGGCACGTGATATTGCCAATTTGATATCGATATATTGTCTAGAAAAACATCGCCCACATGCATCGACGTTCTTTGATTGAGCATCGATATACTGATGTTTTATCAGCAGACCTAGTTCTTGGTGGAGACACCTGAAATACGCTGGTCGTGGATTCGTCAGCCTCAGGATCTGGAAGAATGGCTGCTAAGGTGTACAGTGATGTCAAGTCCTGCAGCAGTTAGTGACCGAATAATAGCGCGCAAGTTTTATTTAAGGGGTTTCATTTTTGTTTGTGGCAGAAATTTTAGCCTCAAGTCTGACTTACAGCAAATGCTACATAGTAGCTATGAGCATTCTTGAAATAATTCTTTGATTTCTCTTTAATTGTTCTATCATTTAAAGTCAGTCTTTGATGCAGTACGTTCAAAAATAAACTTTGTTTTAACTTCGGCAAACTAACTTTTCCTTTATGGCAACACGTGTGAATATAGTTATATTGCAGTAAAGTAACTCAGATCTGAAATGATTAGCTTTACGAAATATGCAGTGTAAATTCATCAGACTGCAATTATAACTCTTAAAACTATTTAGAATTACGTTCAGTGCGTATTTAAATATATTTTTCAAAACAACAATAGAATTATCATTATCAATGAGAACATTACTCCTATTTCTCTATGCAAAAACTGGGTCTCTCTAGCTCTTCGCCTTTCAGTCCGACCCGTTAGCATTCTTCTTCAACACATAACCTCAAACAAATACAGTTTCCATATAATAAGGGAAGACATAGCTGTGGTGGTCACTTCACCCTAATCAGCCAATTGCTGTAGAACGTGAGGGCCGGGCCACATAAGCAACGTTCCCAGTTTATAACAACACTTTTATCAAACTTTTCTTGGCAAAATAAAATTTTATGTTTAAAATTTTTGTGGTAAGGTAAGTTAGCAAAAAATCCTTACAAGCACGGGCAACCGCCTTATTCAAACAACAACATTAATCTTTAAGCAAGCATTAAGTGACTCGCAAGTTAATTAAATACTTTATACAGGTAAGCTCCCAAAAGGAGACTACAATTATGAGATAAACTTTAACCAATAATGAATATCACAATTTTTTTAACAGAAAATAAAATACAAACAGATATGCCCCTGCGTGACACATTTTCAAAACAGGTGACGTCACACAGGCACGGGATAATTCAAGTACCAGAAGGGGGGGCCCACTGGACCCAGACCAGAGGCGGCTGGACCAAGACAGAACCCACAGCAAGCGGGCGAGCTGGACAGGGTGCCGGACACAATACACTATAACACACAGATCTTTTATTAAATCCTTTACAGATCCAAATCAGGGCCGCAAGACTCGATTCGGGTAATGTGGCAGAGTCCAGTTCCCACACTACAAGTCAGGTTCGGTCTTGCAAACGTGTCAAACACACCACAACCTCTGCGTCGTGCCCCGGCCTGCTCAGCCACGCCCCCCTTGATTCCCTAGCGCCGCGCGGCTCTCCGGCTGTCCCTCTGTAGCGCCACACGCCCGTCGCGGCCAAAAACCACGTCAAAGGGTCGAGCCCAAAGATCACAACATGCCGACCCGATCGATCAATCGATACGAACCGGCACGGCTCAATAGCCATCAAAATGAAGAAACTGAAAATTAGGAACACTTCAAAGTTTGTGGTGATGGCGACTAAACAACACAAACTTAGTTCCGTTTACTCTTAGACAAAAATAAGTGAAAAAGACGTAATAAACAACGTTTGTTGCTCCCGACCGCTTCGCTGTTATGTTTCGTTTTCCACGCTCATATCAGCGACGTAACAGTTGTGGTATCGTAGCTGCCCGGTCAGCTTATGTTACTGCAAATGAACTAACTGCATCATTTAACCATGAGCGTTCATAGAAAACTTATTCACGAAACGTTGCTACTTCACGTGTCATTTCTACCGTGGCACCTGATCAGTACATAGGGCGGAAACTGCTAGCACTTCAATTTTCGTTGTTCATGTATTGGAGACTTTAATGCATGACAGAGAAGGTGTCGTCAGAGTTATGAATATGAAGGCATTTGCGTATTTTGGAACTCTTAGCGGCTACGTACACACATGATTTTTTTCCTTGTGCACATCTATGGCAAAGTAGCTTTCAAATTATATAAGTCTCATTGATCTCCGTGTGTAATTAATATTGAAAATCGGTACTTCAATTTTCGTGTTCACGTATTAATATTATGATGGCTATCTGAGCATGCCTCCAGGACCAGTCCAAACAGCGATACGTCGCACTGTGTCTACGTCCTGTTCTCGCACAAAATCTACGATTCCCGCCCAGAGAGAGAGAGGTATTTAATAAAGTCGTGACCTTTGTTTTAGACATGAAATAGTATACAGCAGAGCTTCTTGTGTTGGGCCTTTGTACGATTTAATGTCCTTCAGAAGGAAATATGCTAGAAATGAAAGCTGTTCCGGAAAATATTTACAACAAGACTGACGCCAAACTGACCCTTGTTTACGAACGTGACAGATTTTATTCACTACAGATCCCCTTTTGTGCTAGTTTGGCACTAACTTTTGCATTCCAGACTTTCTTGGAGGTTTTGCCAAAACATGTCCAGTGTTAAACTCTTGCGCAGACAATTCCGCACACGTTTTGTTCGAAATCTGCGCCGCATAATACTCGACAATAAACTCACTGTGTTTTATCGTGGACGCAATTTTGTGGTGCGTGTATGAGACGCGATTGTGCGTATATGTCACAGAAACGGGTTGGTGCATCGAAATTACGGCTCCCGGCGTTTTAGAATTGTCAGCTCCGCGTCAGTCTTACAAGTATTTTACGGACCATTTTTGTTTTGCTCAGATCGTACACTGAGCAGCACCTTTCAACGTGGATTTTATAAATGAAGTGAAATTTCGATTTATGTGTTACATTACCATTCTTTTGCGTATAAACTTTTCTTTCTACTGTCGGTCAGAATTTAGTACCTTGCCTTCCTCAGGCACAGTTATTATGCTGCCAAACGGCCACACTCGTCAACTACCTTCAGCAATAAATATCAGACCATAAGAATACAAGAACAATGACTGCACAGAGGTGCACAGGTACGTGCACCTACACTGAAGAATGTCATTGGTTTATCCAGAATGAGATTTTCACTCTGCAGCGGAGTGTGCGCTGATATGAAACTTCCTGGCAGATTAAAACTGTGTGCCGGACCGAGACTCGAACTCGGGACCTTTGCCTTTCGCGGGCAAGTGCTCTACCAACTGAGCTACCCAAGCACGACTCTCGTCCCGTCCTCACAGCTTTACTTCTGCCAGTATCTCGTGTCCTACCTTCCAAACTTTACAGAAGCTCTCCTGCGAACCTTGCAGAACTAGCACTCCTGAAAGAAAGGATATTGCGGAGACATGACTTAGCAACAGCCTGGGGGATGTTTCCAGAATGCGATTTTCACTCTGCAGCGGAGTGTGCGCTGATATGTAACTTCCTGGCAGATTAAAACTGTGTGCCGGACCGAGACTCGGGACCTTTGCCTTTCGCGGGCAAGTGCTTGGGTAGCTCAGTTGGTAGAGTACTAGAGCCCGCGAAAGGCAAAGGTCCCGAGTCCGAGTCTCGGGCCGGCACACAGTTTTAATCTGCCAGGAAGTTTCATTGGTTTATACTCGTACGTATGGAACACTTCGTTCTGACCTGATTTTGTATGTTACTTTCCGAGAGCTGAGTTTTCTGATAACAGTCACCTCATGGAAATCCAGATCACAGCATTTTTCAGCTTTAATTATTATAATAAATAGGGAACAGAGGCAGGACCTGACGATACCATTTTAAGTGAAATGAGCTAAGGATAGCTCATTTGAAATAGGTATAAGCCAAACACCAGTGGCCAGATCAAAACCATAATCACTAACGTAACAAGAGAAAATGAAAAAGCTAAGTAACTTAACCCTTTCTCATATGATAACATTCCTCTTACGTGCAGCGTTTCAACCAACCTGAAATCCTGAGAAGTATTGAATCAGTCGATAATGCAATCAGTGAAAGAGAGGAATAGAAACCGACTGGGAAGTACAAATCTCAATACGCTGAGGATACTTACGCGTTGAATAGACAGGAGGGGGATTTCACATGAAGCTTCACGAGGGCATCGCGCTATTCTGACTTAACAAATGTAAGCTTGTAGAAGCAGCTCATCCCTACGAAACTGGGATTATACACTGACGAAAAAAAGATCACACCACGTACGAGGGGTTGTGCGACATAAACGAAAGTTGGTAGGCGTATTTCTACATACGAAAGATGTTGTTTATTCAAATTTCGCGCCAGTGTGGTGATAGTAGCGCCACTATGGGGATGCAAGTCACGTTTGCTTTAAATACACCACTATAACGGTTGTGAGCGTTATTACCTTCTATATTGGACGTGGTGAATTGATGCTAGGCACGAATGCCTTTAAGGCAAGAAATACGCCGTTGTCAACACCTCACTGAGCTTGAATGTGGTGGTGTAATACCGTTACTAGAGGCTGGGTGTTTCTTCAGCGATATTGAAGAAAGACTTGACAGGAATGTAGTCACTGTACATGATTGCTGGCAGCAGTGGTCACGGGAATGTAGGGTCGCAAGAAGTCCGGGCTCCCGACGGCCACGTGGTGCTACCGAGAGAGAATAGCTCTGGCACACTGTACTGCACCTGCAGCAGCTAGCTGAGCAGCGGTTCGCACCTCAGCGACACGACGAACTGCCTAAAATCGGTTATTCCAAGGACAACTCCGACGCAGACGCCCTGTAGCGTGCATTCCGTGGCGGACAGGGTGGAAGTCTATTGTGCTTTCTGATGAAAGCTGGTCCTACCTCAGTGCCAATGATGGCTGCGTGTTCGTTAGAAGGAGGCGAGTTGAGTGCCTGCAACCAGCGTGCCTGCGTGCTAAACGCAATGGACCTATACCTGGAGTCATCGTCTGGAGTGCTATGTCGTATGACACCACGAGCACTCTTGTGCTTATCCCAAGAAGCCTGATTGAAAATTTGTACGCCAGTCTGGTGATTCGAACTGCTGTGCTGCCATTCATGAACAGTGTTCCACGGTGTGTTTTCCAGCAGGATAACGCTGGCACGCATGCCGCTGTTGTAACCCAACATGTTCTACAGAATATCGACATGTTCCCTTGACCTGCTCGATCACCAGATCTGTCTCCAATCGAAGACATATGGCACATCGTCGGACTGTTACCAGCGTCATCTACAAACAGCATTAACCGTCCCTGTACTGACCGACCAAGTGCAACATGCAACTAATTATCTTGGTTAAATTACTGTTTAATTAATTTTGATCTACTGATTATTATTTATTATCTATGCCTGTTTCTTCATTTATTTATACTTCTCACGTTTGAGTTCTCAGCGGCCTGCGTTAGACGAATTCCGGGTATTAAGAAATACCATTCACTTTTGTTAAAAACTTGAATACAATAATACGAGGGTTGGAACTTAAACAGTGGCAACCATTTATTCACAACTGATACAAAAGAGTTACGTGTTTGCACCTGTTCATGTTCAAAGCAGTTACCAGCGTTGTGTAGAATTTGTTTCAAGTGATATGGAAGGCTTAGTATACCGTTAGCAGAGCGTGTTCTGTTGATGGTGCGAATGGAGCGGTCTACTGCCTGTCGAATCTCTGGAACAATTCTGAAGTGAGTGCCACGAAGTGGTTCCTTCATCTTCGGAATCAAATCAAAGTCACAAGGACTTAAGACTGGGGAGTATGGTGGATGGTACAGTACTTCCCAGTCCAATCGACCGAACAGAGCAGTCACAGCTTGTGCTGCATGCGCCCGCGCATTGTCTTCGAAAATGATGGGTGGGTCTGCACAGAAAGTGTCGCCGCTTCTTTCGCAAAGCTGGTCGCAGGCGATGCTCCAAAAACGAGCAGTAATACTGTGCATTGACGCTCTGCCGTGGAGGAACGTAATGCGTTACGATAACACCATCACAGTCGTACACGAGAATCGGCATAACTTTCACCATACTGAGGCTCTGACGCAGATTCGACTTTCGCGGCGACCCAAAATGACGCCATTTGTTGGATTGGCGTTTCAGTTTTGGCTTCGCGGCATTCTGTTCAGAACTGTTCCAGCAGACCGCTCCATTCGCACCGTCAACGGAACAGGCTCTGCTAACGGTATACTACGTCTTCCACATCCCTGGCAACCCACTGTACAGAACGCTGGTGACTACTTTGAACATGAACAGGTGCAAACATGTAGGGGGGGCTTACGGGCAAACATGTAACTCTTTTTTATCGGTTGTGAATAAACAGTTGCCACCGCTTAAGTTCCAACCCTCGTATTACTGTGGAACATCAATACCGTGTATTCAGGTTTTTAATATGCCTATGTTTCTCCAAATACCGACGGAATACTCCATAATTATCCGTACATATTTACTTTTGTAGCTGTATCTCCAAACTGAATTCATTCTTAGCTCTCAGACACACTTTATCATAAGCTTTAATTACTTGGCAGTAGGTGTCTGTAGTTCTGTAAATATAATTTAAGTAACTTATTATCGGAAAAAAAGTTTAAAAAGAAGTTGTACTTGGAAATTAATGTAGAAGAGTCGGGAAAAATGGAATATTATTGTAAAAATGCAGATAACCATATACAAGCATACGGACTATGTCTCAGGTATGGAGTGGCTAGCAGACTACTTAAATAACGAAACTCAATATGTTATCCCCGAGCCGGCATTTGGGGCCGAGCGGTTCTAGGCGCTTCAGTCTGGAACCGCGCGACCGCTACGGTCGCAGGTTTGAATCCTGCCTCGGGCATGGATGTGTGTGACGTCCTTAGGTTAGTTAGGTTTAAGTAGTTCTAAGTTCTAGGGGACTGATGTCCTCAGATGTTAAGTCCCATAGAGCTCAGAGCCATTTGAACCATTTGTTATCCCCGACGGCGAGTGTTCATCAGAGACAAGGGTATCGGCAGGATTGCCCCAGGAAGTGTGATAAGACCGCTATTATTCTCCATACACGCAAATGATACGGCGGATGTGGTTGGCAGCAGTTTGCAGCCGTTTGTTGATGATGCATGCTGCGGTGTATGGGAAGGTGTCGTCGCCGAGTGACTGTAGATACGTATAAGACGACGTGGACAAAGGTTCTGGTTGGTGTGATGAGTGACAGTAAGCTCTAAATGTAGAAAAATGTGAGTTAAGGCAGGTAATTGGGAAAAAAAAAACCATAACGTTCGAATGCAGTATTAGCAGTGCGCTGCTTGACTCACGTCTGTTAGATATCTGCGCGTAATGTTGCAAGGCAGTATGAAGTGGAATGAGCACCTAAAGGACTGTACTGGGGAAGGCGAACGGTCGACTTCAGTTTACTGGCAGAATCTTGGGAAAGCGTGGTTCATCGGTAAAGGCGACCGCGTACAGGGCACTAGTGCGACCCTTTGTTGAGTACTGTTGGCGTGTTTGGGATCCGCACCAGCTCAGATTAAGGGAAGACACTGAGGCAGTTCAGATGCGACGTGCTAGATCTGTTACCGGTAGGTTCGAACAACAGACAAGTATTATGGAGATGCTTCGGAAACTCAGAATCACAATCACTGGAGGGAAGGCGAAAGTCTTTTCGAGGAGCCCCACTGAGAAAACTTAGAGATCTGGCATTTGAGGCTGATTGCAAAACTGTTCTTCTGCCGCCAAAGCACGTTTCGCGTACAGATCATGGAGATAAGATTAGAGAGATTACGGCTCGTACGGAGGCATATAAAGTCGTTTCTCCCTCGATCTACACGCGTGTGGAAAAGAGGAAGAAATGACGGGTAGTGGTACAAATGATTCAAATGGCTCTGAGCACTATGGGACTTAGCATCTGAGGTCATCAGTCCCCTAGAACTTAGAACTACTTTAACCTAACTGACCGAAGGACATCACACACATTCACGCCCGAGGCAGGATTCGAACCTGCGACCGTAGCGGTCGCGCGGTGCCAGACTGAAGCGCCTAGAACCGCTCGGCCACACCGGCCGGCAGTAGTGGTGCAGCGTGCCCTCGTCAACGCACCATACAATTGCTTGACTAGCATGTGTATAGATGTATACGTAAATTTGGCAAAAAATATACCTTATGTACATAAAATACATTCTACGGGCCCGGGTTCGATTCCCGGCTGGGTCGGAGATTTTTCTCCGCTCAGGGACTGGGTATTGTGTTGCCTTCATCATCATTTCATCCCCAACCGGCGTCCAATGTGGCGTCGAATGTAATAAGACCTGCACCAAGGCGGCCGGACCTGCCCCGTAAGGGGCCTTCCGGCCAATGACGCCAAACGCTCGTTTCATTTCCATTACTAAATCTTACGTTTATTAACTTCAAGACAAAATTCTGAAGCGTTACGGGTGATCCGATTTCTATTTACTTATTTGTATAAATCACAAATCTAATCTTCGTTTCAGCATCTGCACGATGTAGGAGTGTCTTATGATATAGCTAGTATGACGTATTGCCCGACATGCCATCTTGGAGTTCGCAACCATACCGACAGAGCTGATTGTATCCATACCGAAAAAGGGAGCAGTACATAACGATTTACTGCTAATTTACTTAATAAGTAGCACAGTTTTAGTCGTTAATCTTCATTTTCGGTAATTATTACATGTTTGTGAAAAGTTACTTCCAAAAATTTTGTCGAACTACGAAAACAGTTTTTCTGCGACGAAACACACACGATAACTGGAGACGAAGTGGGCTCGTTGCAGTGCATCACGAGATCATTATGCTCGGGGGAATCACTCGACCAGTGAGAAATCACGGTTGTCCATATCGCCAGACTGTTTCATTACACCCGAAGTTCATCCACATTTCACAAAGTACGATTTGGCTATAATTTTTTTCTTCTTTGTATCCCTACTCTTGATATCTACTGGCTGCTCTTTGCTAGAGGCCATTTTGTCCGACAACGTGAGCCACAGATTCTTTGACTGTTTCTACTAGTCTGCTTTTAAGTACACTTTACACAAGAGCGTAAAATCCATTATCTATTTGACTTAGACGAAGGTGACTGCCGAGGGGTACGAATTTAGTTGCCAGCATGGACCGGGGGAGTGCCAGGGGAACAAGATTCACTCGTGTGCCGTGGAGCTGCTGGAGGACCCGACGTCGCAGCTGCAGTACGTGGCCTGCACGATGCGCGGGCAGGACGATCCGGTGGAGAGCGGCGGCGAGGTGAGTCAAGTCAGCGGTCGTACTGCTGCACCATCTGCTTCGAAAAATTCTGTAAAATGTTCTGTGAAATGATTGGAAGTAAGAAAAAAAGTAGGTTACAGACCCACTTGATGTGAATGTTTTTCTTCAATTTTTTTCTTATTTTCTTAAGCTCTTCAGTCCATGTGATAAAATAAGTATAGAGAAATGTCTTCATCGTTGTTACACATATTTATATTCTAAATCACATTGTCTTAATTTTTTATCTATTCTAAAATGTTTGAGGTACAGATATGTGTTCTTACGCCTAAACCAGTAGAAAAATTTTAAAAAGCAGTTTTTTTAAGTACACAAAAATACATATTTCATATCTTGTCCACGGTTTTTGTACGTTCACAGGTACATTTAGAGGTATTTTTCGCCATTCTGCTGTCATGTCTTTAAAAATCGTAAGTGGAACCGCAAGCGGAGTACGGTGCGACCTGGCGACAAAAGTGAAACTACGCGATCTACAGGAGCATCTGATACAGCTCTTGCGTTGATAAAAACGTATATTGTTAATTTTACGACGTGAATTGTCGGAGACCATATATGTGTACCCACGGACTGAAGAAGTAAAATATAACATATTTAAATATCGATTTGTATTCTATATATTGCTAAGAGTATATAGATCCAGAGAAAGCACCGTAATTTCTATTTATGCTGTAACTTTATTTAATTTTTTCAACATGAAAGGAAGTATTCCACAAGTTTTACATCAATGCAACGTTTTACGCGCAAAGTAGGCCTTTAAGAAATCGACCTTCCTATACTTCATATACATATGTATGCCGTATGTGAAATATGCTTTCTCTGAAATGACTAATTAAAATTTTCTTAATTAATCTGGCAACTTTCAAATAATTAAAAATTATTTTGCAAAATTTTACCCCACTCTGGTAATTTTAATACACCAATCTTTCATTTTGCATTCTTTGTTTCACTGTGAAACTTCAGAAAAGAAACCATTGTGCAACTTTCCATCGGTTCACTAAGCTTTTCTTAACTGCCGTGATTATGTTCAAGTAATTGACTTTTTTTCCAGAACTAGACCTCATACTCGTCAGTTTCTCCATTTTCCGCTCTTCGTTTGGTTGTGAAAACGTGGTCAAAAATTTTCCCTCGAAGCACAGGAGATTAAATCTTATGCTGCAAAACTTGACCTACCGTTTGTCTGCTTCATACCCATAAATCCGTTTCTCCCTCTTCATTTGGCTGCGAACGTTTGGATGAAAATGCGTTGTGTAATTTCGACTGTGTAATTACATTTAACCAGAAAGTGTTAGTGTTGTGTCAAATGAAGGACCACACACTCAGAAACAGTCCATTCTCTTGATTATGTTATCGCGTCTCAGTCGGGCAGGGTTAGTAAGATTTAAGCTGACGGGAGCGGGGGAGTACTAATGCATATCGGGCACTGTGGTTGCTCAGCTAGATGACGACAGTCCCATATTGTACAGGATGATTAATCCTTTACGGAACTAGTGGTGAGTGTATTTCAACACCGCAATGAGGTCTTTGTTCGTGAGTGCTTTTCCTTACACAAGCAGCACTTGCTTGTTAGGCGACGCGGCACGGCGTAGTGAGCGAAAGTGTTTCAAGTGAAATGGCGACACACATGTATTCTATTCGCCAAAGACTATTCATGTATGAGGGTTGCCCAGAAAGTAATGCACCGCATGTTTTTTTTTTTTTTTTTTTTTTGGTCAGCAGAAAACAATTCTACGAATGTGAAATGTTACGTACGTATTATTTTAACTCTCCTAAGTGAGCGCGCCAAGTTTCTGTCACTTAGGACAGACAGCCCAGCTGCCAGGACAGTTTCAAAATGGCGTCTGTAGGTGTTGTACGTTACAAGCAACGTACTGTCATTGAATTTCTCACTACAGAGAAACTAACTGTGGGGAATATTCACAAATGCTTGTCCAAAGTCTATGGAGCATCTGTTGTCGACAGAAGCAGATTTAGTCGCTAGGCACAGAGAGTGAGGTCATCAGAATGCGGTTCGGCGGAGCTCCACGATTTGCAGCGGCTGGAGAGACCATCCACGGCTGACACACCTGACACACTTGACCTAGCCCCCTCATACTTCAACTTGCTTGGGCCATTAAAGGAGGCCATTCGTGGAAGACATTTTGAGGACGATGAGGTGATTTACACAGTGAAGCACTGGCTTCACCTCCAGGACAATAGGGCATACACAACCTCGTTTTGCACTAGACGAAGGCCACAGAACGGGATGGAGAGTACATGCAAATATAGGGTGTGTAGATAAAACACAGTTCTTTCGTGTGTGTAATTCTCATTATGTTCAATAAAGAACTGTTGAAGAGAAAGAATACATTGCTTTACTTTCTGGCCAACCCTCGTATGGTTGATACGAGGGCATAGAACCAGCACATGCAGTAAGTAGATTATTTCAAGAATAACTTCCTGATGTTCAGGTTCCTAATTGGAGTACGATTCGTCGATTAATAAATACATTCCGTGAAACGGGAAGTGTTCTTGTCAGGAAACATAGGCAAGCACATACAGTACTCACAGGAAAAACTCTGGATGACATTGGGCATGCTCTGGAAGGTTTCCTAGAAAATCAATTCAACCGTTTTCAAAAGGAAATTTCCTGTGCCTGTGTTCGAAAGGCTACAATGTTACTGAAGTTAGAGCCTTATAAAAGAACTGCAGGGCAAGAAGATAAACAAGGTGACACTGGAGAAAGGTCCAGGTTTTGTGAATGGATTTTGAATAGGGTACATTGTAAGGTGTCAGGCAAATCCAACACCTTCCATGAAAACCCTGACATGATAAGCAAATCCAGTAGTATGTCACATAGCTCCGAATAAATCGTGACATTAAATTAACCATAGCAATACGAGTAACGAGTGAGCAAATGGAATACCACAGACTAACACAAGAATGCCTAAATGCATATCATACCTTCCCACCGTAAGACAGACGCAGTTCCGAGGGGAGAAACGAGAACAGAAGCTGAGAGCAGAACCGTGTTAAGCTGAAGGCCCTACGATAAGGGACGGACACCCACGTAGCCAGCTAATCGCTAGGACCACACCCCAGCCGCAAGTTTTAGTGTGAGACTTTTTCGCGTCTCTATTACGTCAGGACCACCCCCCAGCCCATGTTAAAGGGTAGAGCCCTCCAGATGAACACTATAGATCTTACGATAACATTAAAAGGACCACACCAGCTGCAAGTTTTAGCGTGAGACTTTTTCGCGTCTCTGTTACGTTGCAAACTTTAAAAACATTGCCCCACCAGGAAAAGTATAACGTTTCTCATTGCTAGACAGAATTTTTGGTAGGCGGAGCTTAAGGTTACCATTGAGACCCTGATTGGTCAGATGTAAACACAGCCAGATAGTTTTTTTAAACCAACTTCGGTAAACTGTAGTAAGGAGAAGTTAAAGATAGTTGCTTCCGAGACAGCGAGGTGAGTGGAGCTGTGCTCGCGCCGCCCCCTGACGAACACCGACAAGGTAATGAACACACGCGATGCCGCATAACAGCGCATAAAGCTTCACTCAGAACTGCAGAAGTCTCATCTGTTACACCCCCTTTTTGCGTAATACTAGTGTCGATCATCAATTAAAGCTCATGGTGTTCACATTTGCCACTTGAAGTAAAAATCTGAAACGCGATGTTTCTTCTGTTATATAGTTATTGAGAAGCCACATCAGCCACTGTAATTTACGACAAGTTAGATAATTAAAGATAATTGAGGGTCACTGTAGACCATTTTGATAGTTTTCTCTCTTGTGAAACTTAATTTAAACCTAGATTATAGATGTGATATGGCATAGGTCATCCTTCGATCCATTGTAGAACTTGGAAACCCACTCAGGGAATATTCGTTCACATTTTTGTTGAACGCAGTTGGTTTTTACCATCCTGTATTAAAACATTTCCTTTTATCAATAGTGCAATTTATAAACAATGTTTTGTGACCAGAATAAAATTTCCAATGGTAAACTTAACTGCTTTTTCGACGTTATTTTACCAGCTAACTAAAAATAGGAAAGCCTTGAACCCCTTCCTCTAAATTTAGTTAGTATTGAGATTCTTCTACAGGGAGTTCAGTGGAGCTGACGCTGAAATCATTAAGTATTTGGTTGTATCATCGCTAGTCTCACTGAACTCGTCTGAATTCTACATGTCATGTGTGGTCTGGCGTCTCCTTACCAGCAACAGGTCCCAGGTTCAAACTAGTCAATTCCCTAAAAAAAAAACACGCTCAGAGCGTCGTTGCGCGAAAGTGGTAGGGAGACACGATATAGAACAAACAGACACCACGCAGAATGTTAGAACATGACGGAGAAATTTCTTTCCGCACGTTTCTAGTTCCACCCAAGTGGATGCGTTAATTCACAGAATAACCGAGACTGGAGTTTTGAACGGCTTAACGTAATACACGACGAACTCCTGCATAATCAGAAAAAAAACAGGAGTGTTAGTGCTATTGGCGGTGAGCGAATAACAGGCCCTATTTTTTCCCAGGTAACAATTAACAATTAGAAATACAGGATGACAATTATTGAACTATATGAAATAAAATAGTCATCACTTCTGAACTGTTTGTGTTGGGACGTTCAAACTGCACGGTTGGCTGCGGGGCATCATGGGAATTAGTATGTGCATTGTTATTTGGTTTAGCGACGAAACCCACTTTCATTTGGATGGCAGTGTCAGTGAGGAAAATTGGCGCTTTTGGGGACTGAGAATCCGCATTTCGTGATCGGGAAGTCTCTTGACCCTCAAAGGCTGACTGTATGGAGTGCAATGTCCAGTCACGGAATAATCCGTGCGATATTCCTTGATGTGACTACCGAACGGTACGTGAAGGTTTTGAAAGATGATTCCATGACCACTGGCCAAAGTGACTCGGATTTCAAGATGTGACTCATGCAAGACGGAGTTCGACTCCATCGAAGCAGAAGAGTGTTTGATGTCCTGGAGAGCATTCTGGCTCTGGGGCACCCAGAGACCACTGACATAGCCCTCGACTGGCCGCCACATTCTCATGACGTGAACACATGCGACTCTTTTTTGTGGGGCTATGTTAAAAACAAGGTGTACAGCAATAACCCCAAAACCACTGCTGAGCCAAAAACAGCCATTCAGCAGGTCATCGACAGCATCGATGTTACGACAGTTCAGCGGGTTGTAGCGATACAAGGGGTACCAAATTTGTCATAAAAGTCCGCACATTACTCAACTGATAGTATTTTGCGGTACAGGTAGTTAGTTCATTCCAAGCAAGTATCAATTCGTGACGTCATCGGCCAGACGTGAGTTGACAGTAATCTCAATCCATTTTAACAGACTAATAGTTTCTTTCACGGAATAAAATTTTATAGATTATGAAATACAAGTTGTTGAAGTTTATTTAGAATAGGAAATGTTTAATTAGTAATTGTATGCCATAATTTATCCGTTTAATATAAAGGTTTTTGATTTTTGTATGCATGTTAAAAGTGTGAATTTATGTGCGGCTTTTACTCTTAGACGAGTTACCACTTGGAGTGCTAAAAGTGTGCGTGTACAGTTCGCTGACCTGTGCGGTGAATTTCATTTGGTTATTTTGAGCCGAACAGAGACAAATCCAATTTCATTTACACTTTACGTGAGATAGACACATCACGTTATTGCAAAAAGTCATTTAGCCCATCAGGGAAAATTGAAACCTGCGCGCTCGATTTGAAACACGTTACACGCCAATGCGTGATTGAGCTTTCCATTAAATCGCGTATAATATTTGCAAACGTGCTTGAATTTAATCCACGAAGTTTGAAATTACTTTTCGAGACAAATACTGATTTTCGATAAAAACGATCCGAAAATTTATTCAAAATGTCGAGGTTCTGTTTTAATTAGGACATCTGTCACCTTGTTGATCACGTTGCTTAGCAACACTGTAATGCGAATCAATTCATTCATTAGAACGACTTACGACGTAATAAGTCCCATTACAAATACAAACTGTTACACGGAATTTGCTGATCGAATGAGAGTATAAGAGTGTTCTTTTCCAGAAATGCCAATAAACCAACGGATTCAAAAGTTAAACCACCAAATGTTGTGAAACTTCATTGATATTGCATTTCACTGACGAACACTATTCTTATTGATAAATTAACATTAATTTCAAGTAGATTTTGAATACTCACCAACACTGCCAAGCAGCAGTTCACATCACAACCAGTAATAAATGCCAATATATCTGGCCGGGCATTACTTCATTAAAACAGAGCAATCACTTTCCAGTTCTAGGATGAACTGTACCAGGTGGAATTATTAAAATCTGGTGGAAGTGTAATAAGGTTTATCTGAACACTTCTATCATACATCATTATTTTAAAAAAAAAAGTGGTTCAAAAGGGCCTCAGCACTATGGGACTTAACTTCTGAGGTCATCAGTCCCCTAGAACCTAGAACTACTTAAACCTAACTAACCTAAGGACAACACAAACGTCCATGCCCGAGGCAGGATTCGAACCTGCCACCGTAGTGGTCGCACGGTGCCAGACTGTAGTGCCTAGAACCGCTCGGCAACCCCGGCCGGCCATTATTTCACATTAACTGGACAGATTATTAGTCGGAAACGAATTCACCCACAACAGATTGTCCCACGCCACTACGAAACTTTTATCGTGACTCTTCACAAGAGATCCCAAGAAACCGGGATCAAGAAACAAGAAAAGAAGAGACACCGGTTTAGGGTCATGCAAAATTTCGCTATTCGTCTGCGCCGCATCATAGCCAATGATGACAGGCATATCGAACATGTCATAGCCTAAATCCGAATGTCTGTAGTGACGTTTACCTGTTGAATAAAGTGTTTGCACGCCGTAGTTTGTAACTAATTTGCGTTTTTTTGATGTAATTCAATAACTGTCACACTGTATGTCGAAAAAAGTTTGCGACCTTTTTGGCGTATTGACTAAGAGAGAACGTGCTTTCGCGACCTTTCGGCAGGATTCTGAGACGTTACGTACAGCTAACATTAAAGGAAATTAATCACGCGTTTGAAGATAACTCTATCACTAACAACATATGGCCTCCATATTCTTCCACTTAACCCCCCCCCCCCCGACTTTTTACGGGTATCTACGGGGGAAATTAAAAGAGAAAGTGTACAAATCTAATCAATACACTCTAAATGAGCTTAGAACTAACATTTGTTAAGAAATTGCTGCCATTTCTGAGAGAAAACTACAGTGTGTAACGAGCAGTTTCCTAAGCAGGTGTCAGGAATGTCTGAACAACGGAGGGAGGCAGTTAGAGCATTCCCTCGTTTAATATACGTGAGTAATTTACTTTTCTTTTTACATGTTTTATGTTATGTGTGTCATAAATAACTTACATGACAAACTATGGTGTATTTACTGCGGACCTCCTGTGGTCCATACCACAGCTTCGGCCGCCAGCCATGGCCGCGTTAACTATTGGTCACTTTGTATACGCTCTTCTTTTATTCTCCTTTGCTGGAATCGTTCAGTAACGATTACGGGTGTGCCGATATTTTCTCTCAATAAACAACATACCAGCCCTAAAAGGTAGTCAACTAATTAAAACATTGTTACAACATGATCACGAACAGATGTGTGTCTGTACGCAACTCGCCAGGACTGGAAGTCCTTTACAATTTCGGTCTATTAGCCGTGGAGAATCCGTTTGCTTTGTTGTTCTGGTTGACCACTAGCTGCCTCAATATTGTCTAGAACTTTCAATATATTTGCAAGAGAGGTTGATGTAACCACGTGATAACGTCTTAAATAACGCCTGCGGAGGCTGAAGTCCACTCAGTTTACATTTGTAAATTTCACAGTTAATTGCCACACATTCTGCACTAGCGACAATCTTCTGGCAGCCCCACAGAATCTGTTTTACTGCTGTACGAATTACAGCTAATGTGAAGATCACAGCTCCGCCAAAGATGGTGGTTGAACCAAAGCATGCGGCTAGTACGTCACTGTGAATCAAGTAGCAACTTGTAACCTTTTCCTCTTCAGTTGTCTACGCAAACGACCGTGATTGCGAGAACATAAACTTAATCGTCTCCGAAGTTATAACTGATTAATGAAGTAAGTGTACAAGAAATTATTTAACTAATAACTTACACGACGCTTTTCTCACATAACTGGTGAATTATCATTAAAAAGTAATGCAAACCACACACAGTAGAGACGGCGTAAAGTATCACGAGAATTTGAGTAACACACACAGAAAATCAGTGGAAGTACTTCTAAATTCGGTCACCAGTCCAGTTGGACAAACTCTGTTCGAAAATCCTTTGATTATCAGAACAGTAATTGAGCCGTGCGTGGCTCGGGTTCCCTCCATCATGTATTTTACACCCTGTTTTTAACGCACTTCCACCTCACTACGTTAATTTAAATTACTACTGTCACTGAGTTGCTGCTTTTCCTGATTGTGAGTATCTTTGCTTGACTGCTATTACTTCCCGGTCGTTGTCTGCCGTAAGCGGTGAGTTCGGGTTGCGAGTTTGGGTCGGGAGTTCGGATCTGCCTGTCACTCGGAACGTGCGAGGAGGAGAGTTCATGGGGCCTGGAAGTCAGTGGCAACGCGTCTGGAGCGCAGCCCGGGCCAGCCAGTCGCCGACTTGCAGCAGCAGTGAGCCCTTCGTGGACATCGCCCGCCCGACCATTGCCGCCACGCATCACTTAAGCCGGGCCTGACCTTTGGTGGGTTGTCGGTCGGTCGGTCGGTCCGAGGACATCTCCGAGCGGCGTGGTGTACTGGGCCGCTGGCGGTCTCTGCACAGTGTCGGGGTCTGTCTGGAGCTGGCCGATCGGTACGAGCATCGGCGCTCGCCGACCCAGGACGTGAATGTTAAGTGGTCTTGAGCATTACGTTGTTGGTTCCGGCGTTGCTGTTGTGGAGGCTTTCCTGTAAGCAACGACGAGTGAAGTGTTCGACATAGCCGCCGTCAGGTGGAACTGATCAAATTACTTTTTTTTTTTTTTTTTGGTCATCAGTCTACTGACTGGTTTGATGCGGCCCGCCACGAATTCCTTTCCTGTGCTAACCTCTTCATCTCAGAGTAGCACTTGCAACCTACGTCCTCAATTATTTGCTTGACGTATTCCAATCTCTGTCTTCCTCTACAGTTTTTGCCCTCCACAGCTCCCTCTAGTACCATGGAAGTCATTCCCTCATGTGTTAGCAGATGTCCTATCATCCTGTCCCTTCTCCTTATCAGTGTTTTCCACATATTCCTTTCCTCTCCGATTCTGCGTAGAACCTCCTCATTCCTTACCTTATCAGTCCACCTAATTTTCAACATTCGTCTATAGCACCACATCTCAAATGCTTCGATTCTCTTCTGTTCCGGTTTTCCCACAGTCCATGTTTCACTACCATACAATGCTGTACTCCAGACGGACATCCTCAGAAATTTCTTCCTCAAATTAAGGCCGGTATTTCATATTAGTAGACTTCTCTTGGCCAGAAATGCCTTTTTTTGCCATAGCGAGTCTGCTTTTGATGTCCTCCTTGCTCCGTCCGTCATTGGTTATTTGACTGCCTAGGTAGCAGAATTCCTTAACTTCATTGACTTCGTGACCATCAATCCTGATGTCAAGTTTCTCGCTGTTCTCATTTCTACTACTTCTCATTACCTTCGTCTTTCTCCGATTTACTCTCAAACCATACTGTGTACTCATTAGACTGTTCATTCCGCTCAGCAGATCATTTAACTCTTCTTCACTTTCACTCAGGATAGCAATGTCATCAGCGAATCGTATCATTGATATCCTTTCACCTTGTATTTTAATTCCACTCCTGAACCTTTCTTTTATTTCCATCATTTCTTCCTCGATGTACAGACTGAAGAGTAGGGGCGAAAGGCTACAGCCTTGTCTTACACCCTTCTTAATACGAGCACTTCGTGCTTGATTGTCCACTCTTATTATTCCCTCTTGGTTGTTGTACATATTGTGTATGACCCGTCTCTCCCTATAGCTTACCCCTACTTTTTTCAGAATCTCGAACAGCTTGCACCATTTTATATTGTCGAACGCTTTTTCCAGGTCGACAAATCCTATGAAAGTGTCTTGATTTTTCTTTAGCCTTGCTTCCATTATTAGCCGTAACGTCAGAATTGCCTCTCTCGTCCCTTTACTTTTCCTAAAGCCAAACTGATTGTCACCTCAATTCTCTTTTCCATTCTTCCGTATATTATTCTTGTAAGCAGCTTCGATGCATGAGCTGTTAAGCTGATTGTGCGATAATTCTCGCACTTGTCAGCTCTTACCGTCTTCGGAATTGTGTGGATGATGCTTTTCCGAAAGTCAGATGGTATGACGCCAGACTCATGTATTCTACACACCAACGTGAATAGTCGTTTTGCTGCCACTTCCCCCAATGATTTTAGAAATTCTGATGGAATGTTATCTACCGCTTCTGCCTTATTTGACCGTAAGTCCTCCAAAGCTGTTTTAAATTCCGATTCTAATACTGGATCCCCTATCTCTTCTAAATCGACTCCTGTTTGTAACACCATAGCTCTAATGATCTACTGATTTATTTTGCTTTTATTTATTTAATGTTACTTCTGTAAATGTGTGTGATTGAATGGGTAACACATAACTGTATATTTCTTTAATATGTGTAAATGTTCTGTGTTATCCAATGCGTTTGTTTGTTGTTATGTAAACTGCTGATCCTCACTTAGGAATCTTAGCAATTATTGCACCATAAGGTGTAGTGGTTCCCCACGGGAACGGTATTGCATCAGAATGCGCAAATTGTGTTTGGCCTTGCGGAAAAAGGTGGGACTGGTAGCCACCGGTCGGAGACGGACACGGAAGTAGACGAGGAAGTCAGTCGGAAAGCACACGGAGACGGAGACGGAAGCCGTCGGAGACGAGCCACCAGACGGACACGAGTTACGAGTCCGTGCTATTCCATGGGAAAGACGCATATTGTGCTGATTTCCAAGAGAGGATTTTCATGCTTCTCTCCAAGGGCTCGAATAGTTGGAAATATTCTGGAATTTGTCTCTATCATCGCCATCAAGAAATCGGCCTGCAATTCCACCTACCTGCATGCAGTTGCCACCACATTGCGCAATCATTGCTTCATAATGACATTATGATGTACGGTGAAGGATCAGCTTAAAGGATGTGCTAATGTGCTGAAATATAAGGTAATTTAAATCTGAATTTGTGTATCTACCTTGACTTTTCTCCTCATCATAACCTCTTAGGATCCTCACCGTTTGGACTATACTGATTACCGAGTGTCCTTACTGAAAGTACATTGGAGCCTAGAGTGATTTTATTAATTAAAGCCTCTTGAACTGAAAAATAATTTTCCTAGTGAAAACTGCTTATTAACGTGTTGTTGCCAACTTCAAGTAAAAGTTCTTAAGACTGAGGCTTATAATGTTTCTTGCTTAGTAAATGATTACATTACTGCTTATTATTGCAAATCGCAGAAGGTGAGTCAGTGTCTTGCATATATGTTAATTTTGTGTCTCACTGCAGTAAAAGTGGAAAACTGCAATAGTAGGAAATTATATATTCAGGTTTACTCTCTCTCTCTCTCTTGTGTATTAGAAGTGCATATTAATAATAACGTTATAAAGACAAGTCACTTTGTGTAAAGTAATAGTGTGTTTTGGTAGCTGTTATAATTTTGCAAATTGCTTCTGCTGCTCTAGTTGTTGGTTTCAACCTTATCATATGTATATATATGTATCAGAGTTAATTGCACTCGCTTGTGGTCAAGTATAGGTTGTGTTTATCTGTTAAAATTATTAATTACTATTTTCTTCAACGAGAATGTTGATCATTCTTTTGCCTAGTTAGGCTGGCGGCCGTTTTACCATTATCAGTTTAACAGTGCAGGAAGGCAATTTCTTCGTTAGTCACTGTTTAATTAGTTACGTAATTCTGACTTTCATTTCCGATAAGCCACTTCCGTTAGGTACAACAGGGTCAAACAACAAAATTCCTCTCAGAGGGTAACACTGTTCTGATTGCGTAATACCATATTTATTATAACAAAATAATTTTGTTTTGTAAACTGACTCCTACTTTGGGGTTATGGTGTAATAGTAGCAGAGTGTAGTGTTATATGTGGCTTTTCTTTGACAGGATTACTTGTTCTGTTGGGACATAATAAGTAATATACCAAACTTGGTATTTGATTACGCAAGCTACGTAAACATTGCGCCACCACGCAGTCCTAGTAGTGATATATGTGGCGCCGCGTGACAGGACGTTGTTCAGTCTGCACCTACAGACGAAAAAAATTATAAGTAGTTAGCCTTTTACAAACATAGAGTGAACATAAAACGTCCAGCGGCACGAACCTGTGCATTATTTGAGAGACCGGATAGTGAAAGTTCAGTTTAAATCGAAAATAAAAGGTATCAGTACTGAACAGTAATTAAAATGGACAGGAAACTAGAAATGAATCTAGATACGCGAGATCAGAATGTAACCGAAAGCAGTTCAGGCAGCACACCAACAGATGCCACTACACGCGAGTTAAATTACGTACGTTCTCACGCAGACGTCAATAAACAGATCGAAGCTATGTGTGTCGCGCGTTCTAAGCAAGACAGTATGAGCGACGTTGTGGAAGACAGTGGCTATGCTAATGAATCGCGGGATATGTTTGAATCACCAAAAGCTGAAAGGAAAGTAGATCTTGAACACGAAAATGTAGCAGAACCTAAAAGTGAAAAGAATTCAGATATGATAGAATTGTTAAAAATGTTGTCTGCACAAATGGCAGAACAAAGACAACTAATGGCAACACAGGGACAGCTAATTGCAGCACAGGGACAGCAAAATGCTGCGCAAAATGACAATATTAGTAAACAAATGCAAGAGCAAGGAAAGAATCTTAGTAAACAGATTGAGAAGGTTGATGTAAAGGTAGACATTGTGAGTAATGAAATTAAAAACCTTAAAAGCGAAATTACTGTCATCAATGGCAATATTGCCAATGTACAAGGACAAATTGATGACATTAACGAAACATTTGACACTGAAGTAATTAAAATACAAGATCAAATAGAACCCTTAGTCATCACTAAAGTGGACGAAAAGGTATTCGGTATTAAATCCGAAATACAAACTGAATGTAACGTGGAATTTGCGCAGATTAAACAGTCTGTAACAGAAACAAGTAGAGAATTAACCAAACAGGTTGTTACTTGCGAAAAGAAGTGTGAACATAACACTTCACAAATCCAAGGCAAAATGCATGACTTGGAAATAAAAATACAAACAGGACCTACACATTTTACTGAAAAAATGCCTTTCAGTAAAATATTAGAGGGCGAGGAAAAATTCGACCCTGCAAAGAGATATATCGGTTGGCACCCTCTTGATTTTGTAAAGAATTGCGAAAGAAATTTTCCTGAATATTTGACTGACCAGGAAAAAATTAATGTTGTAATCAGTGCATTAACAGGAGAAGCAAAATGGTGGGGGTTGAATCTGGATACAAACCAGATGTCTTTTGAAAGCTTTAAACAAAAATTTATTGACGAGTACTGGTCAGAACGAAAACAAGACCAGTTGTGGCGTGAGTTCCTAATGGCCAGGGTGTATGATACCAGGGGTAGACAAACTATGAAAGAGTTTTGCGAATCGTGGTACAGAAAACTGATACATTTGAAAGCAAGAAGGACTGAAGCCGAGATCGTTTGGGTTCTTTGGCAGAAACTACCTGAGGATTCTAAACGGTATGTTGGGAGTACCCACAGTAGTTTTTCTGTATTTCTGGAAAGGGTAGAAGATGAAGATCACTGGCGAAGAAATCGCGATTCCCGTCCACGTAATAACAACAATTATTCGCGAGAAAGTAATGACCAAGCTGAACGACACGAAAATGATAAATTTCGTGTAAATACGGTTCAAAGAGGTCGCGCGAGAGGTAGAGGAAATTATACGATGCGTGGCAGAGGGTACATGACGCGGAATTTCCAAACTAGAGACGAAATGGAAAACTGAAAACCGCGTGTGTTACGGGTCGGATTCACGCGGAAACCGGTTTTGGACCCAAAGAAAAGATGTCAAATATTAGATTCGAGAAGGAAAGATGTAAACTACGGGGCAGGAAGTTTAAGGGCGCGCCTATAGCAGACGGGCGCGGAGTGTTACGTAGTGGCATTCCCAGTGCGCAGTTGCGTGACCGTTCGTCCTCGGGCCAGCGGTTGCCGGAGCAGCGTACATTGTATTTGGCAGCAGACACAAACAGCAGACGTCAGAACAAGATGCCTGCCGTAGAGAGAAACAGGAGAGGCGGGATCGGACACTTCCGATGGCCGGTTTCAGTAGTAGATGAGTGTAAAAATGAAAATAAAGTTAATATGTCATATAATAAGGATAACTTAGTATCGGAATCGTGCGAAAAGACTTTATTAAAGAATGAAAGGGAGGTAGAAAAGGCGAGTAAAAAGGGAAATATTGGCACTGCTATTGATGTGTGTGAGGTAAAAGACGTAGATATGAGGGAAGTTATGATGAATAAAGAGGCAAGGGAGGTAGAATATGCCACGCAAAAGACGTGTGCACAACGAAAAATAGGTGAAAATGATGTAAAGGAGGACGTTAGTGAACATGACATTATAAGCAGTGCAGACGAAATTGTTGTTGATGGAAAGGTATTTTGTGATTCTGAGGTAGAAGGGTGTGGTAATTTCGCACGATTGCCTGAAACTGATAGCATGGAAGAAAATGAAATGAAAGTTATCGAAATATATGACGATTATACTAAATATGAAGTTAAGGCTGAAATCGTTCAAAGTGATATAACCGAAGTGTCTGACTGTCCAAATGATGTCCATTATGTAGAAAATGAGTCGAAAAACGAAGTGGTTGAAACATCTAGTGATAATCTGCCTCACTGTTTAAAAGTTGCTTTCCTACTAGAATCTGATAACGAAAATGAAATCAGTGATAGTTCAGATGATAAAGGGTATATGAATATAGATCAAAATGAATATACTAACTTTCTCTATTGTTCAAAAGTTGGGTACTTAAGTGAATCTGATGGTGAGGAAGGGAGTAGTGATGACTCCAGTGAAGATGAATTTTCAGGTGTAAATGAAAGTGAATATACTTTTACTGAAAGAGGGTATGAGAAAATTAGTGACATTTTTCCAAAGCAAGATATAGAAAGTAGAACTGGGTCAAAACCGAATGAATTATTCAATAATGTAACACAGGGGCATAATTTACAGGAACCCCCAGATGATACTATACTGGGGCAAGCTTTAATAAATGTTTTAACTGAGTGTGAATTACAGGAACAAAAAGGACCACCTGATAAAATAATAGCAGAGCAGGAGATGTTGTACCTTGCTAAAGACTTTGAAATTCCAAAACCCAAAAAGCCACCTGATATACAACTGAAATCAGTAGGTAATATTTCCTGGAAAGACATTATGGTTGAGCAGGATTTGTTATGGGAAGAACAGGAGGAAAAGGAACAGAGGATGATTAAACAAACTATAATACCTGTAAATGTTTGTAACACTGAACTGCAAGTACTTTTAGACACAGGATCCCAAATCAGTGCCATATCAGAATCATTCTTTGATCATATTTCATGTAAACCAGGGTTAGTAATAATGTCTGTTAGTGGAGTGAAAATTATAGGAGCTACTGGTAGGTCCAGCAAACCTATTCAAAAACAAGTATTGATGGACTTTGAAATAGGAAGCCAAAACTTTGAACATGATTTTTTAGTGATCCCTGAATTAAGTGCTGAAATGATTCTAGGTATTGATTGGCTAGACAAGGAGAACGTAATTTTAGATTGCGGTAGTGGAACTGTTAAGATAAATAGGGAAACCAAAACAATAGAAATTAAATTTGAAGGTGACAACCAGGTCCAAGCTGTGAATGTAGAACCCATTTTGTTAAAAATAGAATCTGAAAATGATGGTTTATCCCAACTATATGAAATATACCATGTGAGAGGATTATTGCAGGATGATCAAAAAACTGACAGCTTTAGGGAAATTGTTGATGTTATCCAAGGAATATCATGTGAACAGAAAGGTGATTTATTTAATATCTTGAATAATAATAAGAAAGTTTTCTCTGATAAACCAGGTGTCGTAACTAACTTTGAATACCGTATGGATATCCTAGAACATGAACCATTCTTTGTCAGACCATATCCAATACCTATAGCTAAGAAAGAAGCAGTACAAGCTGAGATTGATAAAATGTTGGAATGGGGGGTAATAGAAAGAAGCAATAGCGAATACAATAGTCCACTTATAATAGTCAATAAAAAGGATGGAGGTGTAAGAGTAGTTGTTGATGCACGAACTTTGAATAAAATTGTCAGGAAGGAAGTAGACAGGCCTGAAAATTTAGATGATTTATTACAAAAGTTCCATAATGTAAAATATCTAACCAGTTTAGACCTTACTGCTGGATATTGGCAGATCCCATTACACAAAGATTCTAGGAAATATACAGCTTTTTTGTTTGCAGGAAAATGTTACCAATACAAAGTTGTACCCTTTGGTTTGAATACTTCTGTTTCTGTTTTCATTAGGGCTTTGGATTCTGTATTAGGAAAAGAACTTTGTGCCAGATTGACTGTATATGTAGATGACCTATTGATTGCTACTGATAACTGGGAGGAGCATTGTGACCTGTTAAACAAAACCCTTATTGCTCTTCAAGCAGGGGGCATGACTTTAAAGTTTAAAAAGTGTGAATTTGTGAGACAAGAAATTAAGTTTTTAGGGCACATAGTAACCACATCTGGGATTACCAAGGAGCCAGAAAAGCTTAATGCTATTGAAAAGTGCCCTCCTCCAAAGAATAAGAAACAGTTGAAAGCGTTTTTAGGTCTTTGTGGGTTTTACCGCAAATTTGCGAAGGGGCAAGCTTTCAACAGCCCACATTTGAATAGCTTGTTGAAGAAAAATAGTGTATATATTTGGACATCTGAATGTCAGAAAGATTTTGAAAATTTGAAAACTGAGTTAGTAAGGGAAAACATTTTATATCACCCAGTTTTAAGTGAGCCATTCCACATCATTACAGACAGTAGTGCTTATGGTATTGGTGTTGAATTATTTCAGGAAAACACAGAAACTGGGGAAACAGAACATAAGACTATTGCTTTTGCTAGTAGGACTTTAACTAAATATGAGAAAAACTATACTATTTCAGAGAAAGAGGCCTTAGCAATCATTTGGGGATTAAAGAAATTTAGGATTTATTTATGGGGGCATAAAACCATAATTCATACAGACCACAAGGCATTAACCTTTTTAAAAAACTGTCGACTGTTTACCGGCAGGTTGAGTCGATGGGCCCTGTACTTACAACAGTTTGATTATGAGATATTATACATTAAAGGTAGTCACAATTATGTAGCTGATGCTCTATCACGATTGCCTGAGGGTATGAACAACTTACCAAGGGAATGTAATGAAGATGGCAAATTTTATATAAGATATATTAAGGAGGTCCCAGGTAGGAAAAGAATTGAGCAAATTTGTAAAAGTATGAGGTTCCACCAGAATGAAGATGAAATTTGGAAATCAGTGAAAGTTAATTTTAGTAACCCTAAATTCCCACAAATAAATAAATTTTACAAGATATTTAATGGAGTTTTGTACAGGAGAAAGAATACCAGTACAGAAGAATGGAAAGTGTGTTGGCCTAGGCAATTTGAGACTGAAGTGATTGATTATTTTCATCTTGCCTTAGGGCATTGTGGTCCCAAGAAGTGTATTGAAAAGTTGACTGATGTGGTTATAATTAATGTAGGTGCTACTAAGAAAATTACTGAGAGAATAAGATCTTGTGATGTATGTCAGAGGGCAAAAGTGACAAATAAAGTAAATCAAGGTTTCATGCAGAATACAGTACCAGAGGACACATTAGAATTGCTGTCAGTGGATTTGTATGGTCCTTTACCTAAAACGTCAGGTAATTGGTCTTACATTGTTGTAGTGTTGGAAGTTTTCTCCAAATTTGTTAAATTATATCCAATTAGGAAAGCCACTGCTAAAGCAGTCTTTGGCAAAATGATTGAGTATTTTAACACCATTGGTAAACCTAAAGCTGTTTTGTCTGATAATGGACCACAGTTTATTTCAAAAATCTGGAAAGAAGGCATGAAGCAACATGATGTTCAAGTTAAATATATTTCAGCTTACCACCCGGCTAGTAACCCTGTCGAAAGGTATATGCGTGAATTAGGAAGGTTAGGTAGAACCTACTGTCACCATAACCATAAGGCTTGGGGCAGATTTGTAAATGACTTTGAAAAGACCATGAACACCTTATACCATGAAACCACCGGTTTTACCCCTGAAGAAGTTCTGTTGGACCGTAAAAGTAAAAGTATTATTGAAGAGATCTTGCAATTCCCACCTATTGTAGGAATTAACCTGCATGATAAAAAAGAGTTAGTTAAGAAAAGAATGAAAGATAAAGCGACCGCTAGATCTAAAAGGCATGATAATAATCTCAAAACAACTAAATTTAAGCTTGGAGATTATGTTTTAGTGAAGACACATGAAAAATCTAGCGAAATTAATAATGAAATTTCTAAATTCAAATACGTTTACAACGGGCCTTTTGAAGTGCAAGGAACTCCACATGCAAATGCTTATTTTCTTGTGTACCCTAGGTCAAGGAAGCCTTTAGGAGTTAGAAATATAGTCGACCTGAAATTGTATGTACACAGAAACCAATGATGAATAAAATGTAGTAACCCTCAGGGGACATGCATTCTTTGCATTGTCAGGTGCCTGACGAGCACCAGGGACCCGAGTTATTGCCAGCACTACTTCCGTTTCTTTTCGTGCTGCCAATCTTCCTCTTCATCATTCAGAACTTTTACTATCTTCTTTCCTTCTTCTCTATCAGAGTAAAATGAAAAGTGTAGAAATAATGTAACATACTGTGTATTGTTTTGTGAACAAATAGAAATGGATAAATAATATGGGTACACTAGAAAATGACCAAGAATAATGAAAGTATAGTGAGTATTGTAAAAGAAAAAAAATGTAATGGAAAAGTAATTAAAAGGAAAAATATGGATGAGAAATGGTAAGAATACTGAAAACAAGGTAAATAAATGCCACAATATGACTAAATGCAAATGTTTTGAAAAATGTTGTGTCAAAATTGAGGAGAGAAACCTGATTAATTTGTGTAAAGCAGATATGAGATATATGTGTCTAGTGCCACAAAGAGTAGGCAGAAGTCACTTACAGAAGGACGTAAAGTTACTGTTCTGATCTTGACATATTTGATAACCTAAATGTGTAATTATACTGAGTACTGACTTTGGAAGAAATATTGATGAGTAAGAAAGAGGGGAGAAAAACTATAAATCAGGGACTTAAATAACCCCTGAACATTGTCATTATGTCAAAAATGTCATTTAAAATTTTCTTGACCAATGTATATATTTTCTGAAGTTGTCATTTGAAAAGAAATGGTTTTGTTGCCAGTGTCTAATAACTGTTTCAAAGTTGCAGGTATCATGTTTTATACCATTAATGCAATTTGTACCAAAAGTGTGACAGAATGATGAAAAACATGAAGATGATGATAATGAACTGCTCAAAAATATGTTGTTGAGCAATGAAACAAGATAAATGAATAAAAATGCTGTGGTCCTGAAATTAAGGACTACCAAATATGCTGTGTTGAGCAGTAGCCAAAGGACTTGCCATTGTGGGGCAAGGAGCTGATACGTGGGCATGAACTGCCAAACCTAAAGTGTGTTTTTGTGCCTAAATGTTTATAAAGACTGCCAAAACAATAATGGGCAGAATGTGTATAACTTGGACTGCTAGTGCTGAGGCAAGCAGTGAAGTAAGTTAGGTTTTTTGCTCAATGAGCTATGAACTGACTATTCTTTCTGCAGTCAGTGAGAACTTATTATAAAATAAAAATGGATTATAATTCAAATGGACGTAGATGTTTGTTTTGGACTGCCTTGTTTTAAAATTACAGCAGTGATGATTAAAGATAGGATCTGAATAGGTTAATGTGTTTATGTGCAACAAACATTTTGGACTGCTATTAATGAAGAGCAGCTTTAAAGTTAACTATTTTGAGAAAACCTTGAAAAAGTACTATAATCATTAACATGCTTGTGTGTTTGAATATTTACATTCCTTTAAAAATATTGAATGATGAATTTCTGCTTTGTTAAGTAAAAATGTTCTGTGCTATTGTATGTGTGTTTATTTTTTTTGAAAGCTATACCTATTCTACTAATGTATAGATTATTTTGTGTACTGTTTGTTTTTTATTTAAACTATATGTGTGTGAAATGAACATGCTTAAAGGTATCCTGTGTGATGATGAAAATTAATTTCCTTAAACCAGTCTGTGGATGAAAATTAGTGTAAATGTCTCAATTTTTCTTAATGTATATGCTGTATGTCTGTAATATGTATTTTTTTTTCTTCCCAACTGAAGTTGGATGATATAATTTCTTTTCTGTAGCCACCACCACTTAGGTGTTATGGATGTTTCCTTGAAGTGTCCCTTACAGGAAACTTCAACGAAACATGGGGCATGTGTAACACCATAGCTCTAATGATCTACTGATTTATTTTGCTTTTATTTATTTAATGTTACTTCTGTAAATGTGTGTGATTGAATGGGTAACACATAACTGTATATTTCTTTAATATGTGTAAATGTTCTGTGTTATCCAATGCGTTTGTTTGTTGTTATGTAAACTGCTGATCCTCACTTAGGAATCTTAGCAATTATTGCACCATAAGGTGTAGTGGTTCCCCACGGGAACGGTATTGCATCAGAATGCGCAAATTGTGTTTGGCCTTGCGGAAAAAGGTGGGACTGGTAGCCACCGGTCGGAGACGGACACGGAAGTAGACGAGGAAGTCAGTCGGAAAGCACACGGAGACGGAGACGGAAGCCGTCGGAGACGAGCCACCAGACGGACACGAGTTACGAGTCCGTGCTATTCCATGGGAAAGACGCATATTGTGCTGATTTCCAAGAGAGGATTTTCATGCTTCTCTCCAAGGGCTCGAATAGTTGGAAATATTCTGGAATTTGTCTCTATCATCGCCATCAAGAAATCGGCCTGCAATTCCACCTACCTGCATGCAGTTGCCACCACATTGCGCAATCATTGCTTCATAATGACATTATGATGTACGGTGAAGGATCAGCTTAAAGGATGTGCTAATGTGCTGAAATATAAGGTAATTTAAATCTGAATTTGTGTATCTACCTTGACTTTTCTCCTCATCATAACCTCTTAGGATCCTCACCGTTTGGACTATACTGATTACCGAGTGTCCTTACTGAAAGTACATTGGAGCCTAGAGTGATTTTATTAATTAAAGCCTCTTGAACTGAAAAATAATTTTCCTAGTGAAAACTGCTTATTAACGTGTTGTTGCCAACTTCAAGTAAAAGTTCTTAAGACTGAGGCTTATAATGTTTCTTGCTTAGTAAATGATTACATTACTGCTTATTATTGCAAATCGCAGAAGGTGAGTCAGTGTCTTGCATATATGTTAATTTTGTGTCTCACTGCAGTAAAAGTGGAAAACTGCAATAGTAGGAAATTATATATTCAGGTTTACTCTCTCTCTCTCTCTTGTGTATTAGAAGTGCATATTAATAATAACGTTATAAAGACAAGTCACTTTGTGTAAAGTAATAGTGTGTTTTGGTAGCTGTTATAATTTTGCAAATTGCTTCTGCTGCTCTAGTTGTTGGTTTCAACCTTATCATATGTATATATATGTATCAGAGTTAATTGCACTCGCTTGTGGTCAAGTATAGGTTGTGTTTATCTGTTAAAATTATTAATTACTATTTTCTTCAACGAGAATGTTGATCATTCTTTTGCCTAGTTAGGCTGGCGGCCGTTTTACCATTATCAGTTTAACAGTGCAGGAAGGCAATTTCTTCGTTAGTCACTGTTTAATTAGTTACGTAATTCTGACTTTCATTTCCGATAAGCCACTTCCGTTAGGTACAACATGGTCAAACAACAAAATTCCTCTCAGAGGGTAACACTGTTCTGATTGCGTAATACCTTATTTATTATAACAAAATAATTTTGTTTTGTAAACTGACTCCTACTTTGGGGTTATGGTGTAATAGTAGCAGAGTGTAGTGTTATATGTGGCTTTTCTTTGACAGGATTACTTGTTCTGTTGGGACATAATAAGTAATATACCAAACTTGGTATTTGATTACGCAAGCTACGTAAACATTGCGCCACCACGCAGTCCTAGTAGTGTTATATGTTTCTTCTTCTATCACATCAGACAAATCTTCACCCTCATAGAGGCTTTCAATGTATTCTTTCCACCTATCTGCTCTCTCCTCTGCATTTAACAGTGGAATTCCCGTTGCACTCTTAATGTTACCACCGTAGCTTTTAATGTCACCAGAGGTTGTTTTGACCTTCCTGTATGCTGAGTCTGTCCTTCCGACAATCATATCTTTTTCGATGTCTTCACATTTTTCCTGCAGCCATTTCGTCTTAGCTTCCTTGCACTTCCTATTTATTTCATTCCTCAGCGACTTGTACTTCTGTATTCCTGATTTTCCCGGAACATGTTTGTACTTCCTCCTTTCATCAATCAGCTGAAGTATTTCTTCTGTTACCCATGGTTTCTTCGCCGCTACATTCTTTGTACCTATGCTTTCCTTCCGAACTTCTGTGATGGCCCTTTTTAGAGATGTCCATTCCTCTTCAACTGTACTGCCTACTGCGCTATTCCTTATTGCTGTATCTATAGCGTTAGAGAACTTCAAACGTATCTCGTCATTCCTTAGTACTTTCGTATCCCACTTCTTTGCATAATGATTCTTCCTGACTATTGTCTTGAACTTCAGCCTACTCTTCATCACTACTGTATTGTGATCTGAGTCTATATCTGCTCCTGGGTACGCCTTACAATCCAGTATCTGATTTCGGAATCTCTGTCTGACCATGATGTAATCTAATTGAAATCTTCCCTTATCTCCCGGCCTTTTCCAAGTATACCTCCTCCTCTTGTGATTCTTGAACAGGGTATTCGCTATTACTAGCTGAAACTTGTTACAGAACTCAATTAGTCTTTCTCCTCTTTCATTCGTTGTCCCAAGTCCATATTCTCCTGTAACCTTTTCTTCCACTCCTTCCCCTACAACTGCATTCCAGTCGCCCATGACTATTAGATTTTCGTCCCCCTTTACATACTGCATTACCCTTTCAATATCCTCATACACTCTCTCTATCTGTTCATCTTCAGCTTGCGACGTTGGCGTGTATACCTGAACTATCGTTGTCGGTGTTGGTCTGCTGTCGATTCTGATTAGAACAACCCGGTCACTGAACTGTTCACAGTAACACACCCTCTGCCCTACCTTCCTATTCATAACGAATCCTACACCTGTTATACCATTTTCTGCTGCTGTTGATATTACCCGATACTCATCCAGCAATCCTTGTCTTCCTTCCACTTCACTTCACTGACCCCTACTATATCTAGATTGAGCCTTTGCATTTCCCTTTTCATATTTTCTAGTTCAAGTTCAAGCTTCTGATATTCCACGCCCCGACTCGTAGAATGTTATCCTTTCGTAGATTATTCAATATTTTTCTCATGGTAACCTCCCCCTTGGCAGTCCCCTCCCGGAGATCCGAATGGGGGACTATTCCGGAATCTTTTGCCAATGGAGAGATCATCATGACACTTCTTCAATTACAGGCCACATGTCCTGTGGATACACGTTACGTGTCTTTAATGCAGTGGTTTCTATTGCCTTCTGCATCCTCATGTCGTTGATCATTGCTGATTCTTCCGCCTTTAGGGGCAATTTCCCACCTCTAGGACAAGAGAGTGCTCTAAACCTCTATCCGCTCCTCCGCCCTCTTTGACAAGGCCGTTGGCAGAATGAGGCTGACTTCTTATGCCGGAAGGCTTCGGCCGCCTATGCTGATTATTCATCAAAATTTAGGCAGTGGCGTGGATCGAACCCGGGACCGAAGACGTTTTGATTATGAATCAAAGACGCTACCCCCCCCCTTTTTTTTTTAAATTCATTTTGTTCGTTAGTGTTCGTTTCAATTGTTCGTGGCGGACGTCACCTGATGCCCGTTAAAATTCGTTATTGATCCATTCACTCAGTTTTTTTATTACAGAGGGCAGCTAACCCTTTGACCAAACACGCTGAGCTACCGTGCCGGCCGACCCGGCATCTTATAAGTGCTCTGCTAATAAAAGGAGTCTTTGTTTCGCCTTCCCATGATATTTTGTTGCCGGGCGTGCTGTCCGAGCGGTTCTAGGCGCTTTAGTCCGAAACCGCGCGACTGCTACGATCGCAGGTTCGAATCCTGCCTCGGGCATGGATGTGTGTGATGTTCTTAGGTTAGTTAGGTTTAAGTAGTTCTAAGTTCTATGGGACTGATGACCTGAGCTGTTAAGTCCCATAGTGCTAAGAGCCATTGAACCATTTGATATTTTGTTGTAAGTGATGCTTCTAATTTAAATGTTCGTACATGTAATCCCTGGGTGTTTAGTTTAGTCGACAGCCGTAATCTTTCTGTTACTTATCGTGTAACCGGAATTTGATGGTTTCCTCTTAGTACTTTTGTTCCCACACCAGCATCGGCCCAATGTCACATCCAGATGTCCCTCGAATTTGACTAGTGCTTGATACGACCAGCCCCTGGCCAAATTGGGCCGCAAAACGAGATCGTTTTAAACTACGTCAGTTGCTGGTAATGCTATCTTTCGTCTCTGTGTTCTTCAGTGTTCTTCACAGTGAAACGCTCAACATTCGTCATTTTTTCCTGCATCCTTAAGGGATTGAGAAAAATGCTTGAGAGCTTGTAGATACTCTATTCAGCCAATTGGAGTATTAGTGTACAGTTTTATTCTTTTCGCCCTTTGTGGGGCTTACAAGTGTTGGTGGACTTTCTCTCAATTGGAAATACTGAACGATTTCAGGACAACTCTGACATTCATCTTATGGTCAAGGGAAATCCCTGAAAACCCTGGCGGGAGTTGCTCGTTTTTACCACCTATTACGTCGTCTTTCTACGTTGGCGTTTTTCGTCTTCTGATCCCAATGGGTCTTCTCCTACGACCTTTGTCGTCTGTAACGCTCTGTTGACGACCATTTTTGGGCAGAGCTTCGGCTTATACACCCGGATCGTCTACGTCTACGATCACAGTTGCCACGTTGTGCTAATATCCGTTTGTGAAGATGTTGTCACGTTCCTGTATGCACTGGTGTGTACCGCCCATGGTTCACTCTGTAACCACCTATGATTGACCTGCAACGGCTGGTGGCAGGCAGCTTTCATCTCGATATGGAGCGACATCCTGAACCTGGTCTCTGCCTCTTCCAAGGCGGCATCAAACATGATGTGCGAGTCGTCTGCTGCTAAGCAGGATTGTTTCCGCTTTGTCTCCTGCCATTCACGACGGGCCAGCGCTGGCTGCCTCTGCTCTGCGACACACAGCCAGTCTCCCTCCTCGCCTGAAATACTCGTGGGGCAGGGTAGCCAGCCGTACGGGAGGTGAGGACGTTGCCGTCTAGCTTGCGATCTGATCCGGCGGCGAGGCTGTGGTGTTACCATTGACGTCTCCCCTCGGCTTTCCTGGCTGCTGCCAAGCTCGTCCGGTTCGTCGTCTTTTTTTGATTTGTTCCTGTAGCATTCCAGTGACCTCTTAATGCTGAGTAGCCGCGCCAGTTTGCGAAGTGTGGCCCACCAGAGCAAGCACGCATCGACACTTCTGTTCTGCCCCTGCCACAGGTGCCAATGTTCGTCAGAGCATTTCACACAGTTAATAACTTAATGCTTCGCCACGTGGTCTTCACATTGGCACCAGAAGCACTGAGGCCTACAGTCGAGTCTGGGCGGCAGCCACTGTGATGGGAAAGCCTAAGAGCTTCTGCACGATATGCCACGATATGCAAACTCACCTGCCATTTGGATGGCAAAGATGGTCGTCACCTACATCGTACTCCCTGTCCCTATCAAGACTATTCACAGCTCCACCCACAGTCTTTATCTGATCCTCTTTCATAAACATGGTGTAACGTCAGCGTGGCGCCCGCCCATGTCCTGCAAGTCCAGCCGGCTCAGCAGACTCCTGCTATGCCGACGCCGCTGCTGCCGTCATCGAGGCCGCCCGCCGATGGAAGTCGGCCGCCGCTCTCCCGGTCGCCGCCAGCCGGTGCGTTGCGACTTGCCGCTGCCCGCGATTCCGGAGGCTGCTGCAGCCAGTTCCTGGTCCTCGCCACTCTCCGCCCCGTGTGGCCTGCTCTGTCCGACTGTGGGACCAAGGTGGACGTACTGGTCAAGGGCCGTCGCTGCTCCCAGGACAGGACCGGAATCGAGCCCGCGCCCTCCTCGACGCTGTGCCGCAACTTGCCGCTAGTGGTGCTTGCCGGATGGCAACACCCGCCACCATCTATGGTGCTGTGGCAGTGCTGCTGCTCCTGTCGCAGCGTACGCCTCGCCCGGACCCCGATACGCCATGTGGGAAGCGAACGTGGCCCATAGACTGGGGTGGAACCGAGCCCCTCCTGGACCCACTGCAGATCGCTGTAACTGCCCTCTTTCAGGCAGACTGTGCGATCTCCAAGTTCCAGGCTGCCGTTCTGTCCCGCCCCGGTGTTGTGTCCCCTGAGTTCGAATACACTCCGAACAAGTACATACAAATAAAGTACAGGTTTATGATGATTACTTATAACATTGCTGCCAGACTGGCCCCTATAAGCGTAGACCAGCGCCGGTCCATCCCGACGCTCGACTGACCTGGCACCCCCTGTCGAACTAAAATTGCCCGTCTACTTACATTGGTTTCTCCTTCGCTTCTGATGTAGTGTCATGGAGAGACAGAAACTATTGCAGGCATCAATTCACACACATCAGCCATTTACAAATCGCCACTCCAGGCTCTGGCCGAATGCCCCGCCTCATACATTGCAATAATTTAAAGCAACGCTGCAGTTTCCTGCCTCGTTGTTTCTCCACTGAAAACAAATCGTGCATGCAATACCCCCGTCACAGCTCCACTCCCGCGAGTGCCATGTTTACCTTGTTAGCCCTGCTGGCTGTCGTCTGTTACCACACTCTGCCAGCGGCCCCAGATTTTATCGCCCAACAGTGCCTTCATTGAATGTTGATAAAGTTTCCCTTTCCCTCGATTAGGACTGACACCAGCGCGGCAGAGCCACGTGGCCGTGCAGACCGAGTGGACTTCATGTGATAGTACATTATCGTGACCACCGCTGCCAACAGTCGTAAACAGTGGTTACATTCCTGCCACAGTTTCGCAGAAGGAACATCCAGCTTCTCGCAGACCTGTTACACGACCTCATTCAAACTCAATGAGGTGTTGATATCGGCGTCTTTGTCGCCTTAAAGGCATTCTTGGCTGACATCAACTCACCACGTCCAATCTCAAAGGTAACTAATGCTCACAGCCGCTATAGCGTGCATTTATAGCAAACATGATTTTCATCCTCATACTATCGCTACTAGCGCCATTCTTACGCCACTGGTGCGAAATCTGAATAGACTTCATCTTTCAGATGTAGAAACACGCCTAACAACTTTCGTTTACGAGATTTGTTAAAAAAATTCCGGAACTTTGTCCATAAATTTTTTCTGCCGTCACCTTTTACTTTTTTGTATGGTCTCCTTCGAAATAGTTTCCTTCACTATTGATACATCGCTCCCAACGCCATTTCCAGTTCCAGAAGAAGTCTTGATACGCTTCTTGATGGATCATGCGAAGCACCGTCTTCTAATTTTCTTTTATATCGTCTTTCGTTGCAAATTTCGTACTTTCAGCGGGGTTTTCAACGTTGGAAATAAAAAAAAATGTCCGCCGGGGCCTGGTCTCAAGAGTACGGAGGGAGAGGCAGTACAGCGATATGGCTTTTTGCGTAATAGGCCTCCAGTCACGAACCAACAGGGATGAATGTGCCGGCGCGCTGTCGGGATGTAATAGCCATGAAATCTCGCGCTACATTTCAGGCCCTTTCCTTCTCATATTTTCTCGCAGGCGTCACAACACGTCGTAGTACCATAGATTAACAGTTTGTCCCTGTGGCAAGAATTCTTGTGAACTAATTCTTCGAAGTCAAAGAAAACTCTGAGCATGGCTTTGATATTTGACCTGACCTGAACAGCTTTTTTTGGTCTTCGAGAACCTTTCTCGACCGATTGTGAAGATGGAACATTGGTCTCAAGATCATAAACGTAGACCCAAGTCTCATCACCAGTTACGATTCCCTTAAGGGATATCTCGCTCTCATTTGCGCGATCCAAATATGCAAGGCGAGGCGAACGTTTTTCTGTCTCGACCCATGAGTCGTGGGACGAACGTGACGACAACACGATGCATTTCAAGATGCTGTGTCAGGATTTCATGACATGATCCAAGTGAAATGTTACGTTCTTCTGCAATCTCTCGGACAGTCATTCTTCGATTCGTTGACGTTCCTGACATAAGCGTGGTCGGTAGACGCTGAAGTGAGTTCTGAAGGAGGGTCATCTTTAACTTCCGTCCGGTCATTTTTAAGCCACGTGAAGCATTTGTAACAGCGAGGAATGCTTAAGCACTCATCATCGTAGGCTTGGTGTGTGTGTGTGTGTGTGTGTGTGTAGGCGTTTTCTCGAGTTTCTCACAAAATGTAATGGAGGCATGTTGCTCCTCTAATTCTGCCACATCGAAATTGGTAAACTGTGAGACAAAACGTTCTACTCAATAGAGCACGGATTAACAACTAACACGGGCGTGTGCAGGGATGCCGATCTGATTTCGCTCCACCACACCATTGGCGCGAAATTACGAATTCTCTGAAATTCTTTTAACAGACCTCGTATGTCGCACAACTCCTTGGTGTTACGATTTTTTTCTGTCATTGTATTAATTTTGTGCATGTTGGATCTATGACTTCCTAACCGAGTTTGTAATTAGTAGTCGGTGTTCAGGTCGTTTCTCCGGCGCAGATTCTAACTGGTAAGTGAGTTTTTCTGTTACTGGAAGGACAACATTATTCTGCTCCAGAATGCAATTGGTATTTCTGTATACCGTTGGCCAGTTTCAGGTTTATGTCATTGCCAAACACCAAGTAATGTGCGAGTGGGCAGTACCGCAGCTAATAGCAAAACAGAAATGGCATTTACAGTCTTGGGTGGAAAGGAATCATGCAGTTCTTCGAGTATTCTCTCTCTCTCTCTCTCTCTCTCTCTCTCTCTCTCTCTGTGTGTGTGTGTGTGTGTGTGTGTGTGTGTATTTTTGATATATGGTATATGGTGTTCACTGCACTCACAACACCACCGCAGTGTGCACGCAGTATGTACATTGTATGGGAGCCGATTATGGAGTGTGCGGAAGGACCAGTTGGGAACGAATTGCTCTACGCCAACGGCGTGAGGACGAGGTCTGTGAGGCCCGAGCTGAAGGGGGTGCCAACCATCACGCTCAACGGGGTGAGTAGAGAGTAGACAACACCCAGTAACTCTGTACTTAACACCCCGTAGCCTAGTACATTACACCACGTTTCCCAGTACACAACATCGTGTAGCCTCGTACTTTGCACCACGTCGCCCTCTACACCACTCACTGTAGCCCTGTACATAACACCTGTAGCTCTGTACGTAACACCCTGTACTCAATACCCTGCACATAACAGCCTTGCACCCTGTACACAGCAGCACCTGCACGCTGTACATCACGCTCCACACACCTTCTACATACTACTTTGTAACCCTGCTGCACTCTGGGGAACCCCAAAGTCTGGACGGGTGTAGGGTGTGGCAGTTTTAAGAATCACCTCGAAATAATGAGGCTGCGACTATGAAACTAGTCGATGCTTGGTCCTTCTCTACATATTCACCCTTCAATACGACACTAGGTTTTCATAGACTTACGATGTGTCAGAGACCTTAGTTCTGTAAGTCTATATTTTGAGTGTTCATGAAAGGTTGCACCTTGAAAATGACGTTGTCATGAGTACAGAAATGCCTTTGACACAATGATTTCTTCATCTGAGAAAAGAAGACGAAGACACTGCATGCCATACCAGGACATTACAGGGTAGAGGGGGCAGTAGAGGAGTTAAAATTCTATACCCAAAGAAGCAGTATGCGTGCCTGTGTTCTCTGCAGAACCAGTTGGGGCGTTTTGGAACAAAGACATCAGTAGTAGAGAGATGTGGTCTTCACTCGACTTTTGATATCAAATTGATACGCAAATTAATTAAATTGATCGATTAATCACCCCCGCCCCCAGGAAACCCCCACCCCCTGATCAGGCGAACCCCTGTCCCCCCGAATGACGTCAAGTGTTTTTCTCAGTCCCTCCCCTTCCACCACCCCTCCCCCACCCTCCTCCAACCTCCCTATTTGCGGAAATTTTGAATTTTGGCAGGAATTTTGAATTTTCGTGCGAATTTCTATGTCCCAGGTCTGTGCTGTCCCACGCCACACCCCTCCAAGAAAATGGCGGGAAATTAAAATTGACGATGTCCTTTTCAGGACTCGAAGCCTGCTCCTCCTGGATGGAAAGCCCAAGTGCACCCCGTAAAACATGGAAATGTCCAGATGCGGGAGAGGAAGGTTACATCAGTGTACTTTATTTATTTTGGTCGTAATTAATCATAAAGATCGGGCCTAATTACACAACCACATGCTTAGCGCTACACAAAGAGACCATAAAATCGCATTACAACTCAAAAATTGTCTATGCCATGCGACTGGTGTTATCTTGCTGGGAAAAAATTTCGTCAATACCACTCTAGTGACAGACCCACACAAAAATACCCTACATCTACCAGCTGGCGCGAGAAAGCAGGGGCGTAAGGTACTATCTTATTCTTTTTGGTGGGAAATATGTTCAACTGACGAGATGCTGGTGTTGGACAGAGAATAGTTTAAAAAGTGTATTACTATAAGCATACAGTATCTATCGTTATTTGACGTCAGAGTTCGCTACAGACACCTACTCGAAAGGCACCCTACAACCCAGCTAATCAAAGTCAATACACGCTATCACAACCAATAGAAAAACGCGTCACAGTTATAATTACGCTTTGAAATTGTCGTGAAAAAAAACCAGCACTCGTAATAAAGGGATCATAATACTACACATGTAACTTACTGGTTACTACAGAACGCCTCGTCACCTCGAAACAGTCATTGGAGTAAAGAAAAAGCAAGAATATAAACTCCAAACAGAAATAGGTATATTAAGTAATTTCTTGCAACTTGTTGAACAAATTGCACTACCTAAGAGCGTATCTCGCATTCAGTGTCTGTGAATAAACTGTCAGTCACATGCGTATTAAAACATTTCAGACTATCTTTCACGCCATGGGCTAATATGTTTGAAGAAGAAACACATTCATTTAAGTTCGACAACAACAATGTATAATTCAAGAGAACCTAGTTTCTTGTACACTGTGAGAGGTCCCCTTTTACCAGCGCGATCCTACATCACACCAGCGTTTACGAAACAAATAGTGAGAGTCTGTCTCGCCCTGTGTAGGTGGGAGATTAAAATTTTGTTAAAAAATATCGCCACAACAGAAAAAAAAGAAACGCCTGTCAAGAATCATTCCGTGGTGCCCTAGCCACCAACTAGCACGTCATTGATATCAGTTTGGTAGGTTAAGTAATTAAATTTGGAAGATTCGACATCATGCATGGCGAGTAATTTTTTTTTCGAGTAGTAGGATTAGACACACCTGGTGGGTCAAATGGGAATCCGTGGAGGGAAGATGATATTCTTTCTGAGGAACGCTGTTGAGCACCAATATTTGAAGCACACCGCAGAGGGATTCTGCAGCCCACACCATACATTTGGCGTAATATCTGCGCTATTAAAGACATGACCGTAACGACTATGTTACCGCTACCCTGCACAAAAAGCGGTCTCGAGTCTACAGGCACATACACGAGTAGCTGATGGTTTACGCTTTCGGGTAGAAATGCTGTCTGCGATTAGGAATCGTCTATCCATTCTACCACGTACTTGAGTTGAATCCTGTAGAGAGGTCTTTTAATGATTACAGTCGCTGGTGAATCATATTCGTACCACTTTCATATCTCGAAACGAGTCACCTTTTCCGAACCTATCTGCTAAGGATCCCATACAGCAAAAAGTACAGCGCTAGTTTTTAGACAGTCCCTCTGCATCTTGGTCGTGATCAAAGACGCTTCCACAGACTGGTGTATAGTTTCATCACCTGTTCCATAGGATGACCATATCCAACAGACTATCAATCAAATGAGAAGGTTGCTGTATTGTTCCTCCATAAGCAGTTTAATACATTGTTTTTTCGGTTGTAACACACGCAGTAAGTGACACACCGTAATTTTTTTTCTATCATGACTTAGAGATACGTGTCAGCTCCTGCTAAACCAACATTAAGACGTTTCCATCCTTTGGCTCTCACAGAAAGCTGAACATCACATAGCATGAACTGTACAGCTACCACAACACAGGCTGGTAGAAAGAAAACACAGAGACTTTGTTTCTTATTGACAAAAATGTGGAAGACATCGCAACATATGGAAACTGGAAGAGTTTGCGGTACTGTAGAGCGCTTCCAACAGCTGTTCGTAGGTGATCACCTGTACAGTTAATCCTATCTTCCCCATCGACAGGGTAGTTGATGTCTCGGAGTTTCCTTTCGAAAAGCATTGTTCCTTCACTTTGCAGTGATATATATGATAACTGTTCTGGTGTTGACCATCGTCAGAAGGTGCTGTTCACAAAATGCATGGGGTAGTACAAATAAAAAGAGGTACTGTCACTTTATTGATGAAAAAAATGTGGAGGGCATCGCAGCATATGGAAATAGGACCAGTCTGTAGCATTGAGGAATGCTACCATACATTTGTATGCAGATCCACAACACGTCACATCTGGGATAGGGCTCAAAGTTGGACCAGTCACGTGTTACGTCTGGAGATGCGTTCTGTGTTTGAAGTTGGATCCACCAGCGGGAAGAGCACGCCATGGCAGCCTACCGTGACACATGCACAGACACAGACATACAGATAACAGAGCAAACATCTGCAATTGTAGAGAATACATTCAAGTACAGTGCTACACTATGCCACCCGCCGAGAAAAATAGTGCATTTGCGCTAGGTGTTGGCAGCTGTACTACATTTACAAGCAAGTTTACAACGCGTAACGAGAAATGAAATCGTGATCGCTTGGTTAGAAGTGACATAAAATCGATAAAATGACGGAAAATACATATAAATTGAGAGAAAATACGCCGAAATGCGGGAGGGGGGGTTCTTTCGTGTCTTCTGATTGTTGCACAACAATTCTTGTACATGGGAACGAGTATACAATAGCTAGAGAAATATGAGAAAGCAGTGAGGTGGAAGCACCGGGAACAGTGGAAACATTCTTTTATTTTTCGTCGAGGCAACATTCTACTGTATGTCTATTGAGGTAATAATGACACACGCGAGTTGACTGCTGTTATTGGTGCTTTCCTGGAATAAAGAGAACCCTCTGCCTCTAAACTTACTTGAATATGCGTTAGAGGATGGCAGAGAGTGGATCCAGTGATCGGTTGAGATGGAGCTGTAACGAGGTAGGATTTAATGTTGGACCGATGATGCAGTCTAGAGAGAGAGGGACATGTTGCTGCGTTGTTCTGTCTGGATGCATCAATTGTGTGACATAACCTGCATTCGACTCGCATACAACTGCGTGTTCTGTGCGTGACTTAGAACACTTTCTACTTGCGATCGTCAACAGCAGATCTCTCGGCCAACAGGGGACTTCCATCCTGTTTCGACACATTCACTAGACGAACCAAGATTTATGCCACGTACTCCAGTCTCCTGCCGCATCTTGGTCATAAAATGGAGTCTTCAGTTTCATAACTACGGTGATTCTAAGTTAGCCGACAGGTGTTTGTGAGGTACTACAATCCTCGTGTATACATCTGCTTGACCAATGTCCTGTTTGCGGAGTTAGTGGCGACATGTCGTGTAATTTCACGTGTCAAACACCGCTGCTATGCGTTTGTTTATTTCTTTATAAGAGGCATTCTCCGTTACTAACGATCATTTTACATAGGACCGATGCGAGCATAGTATAATTTCTGAACCGTGATCGGATGTGAATAGTGGGGACTATACACCTCTGGAATGCTATATTCTACATGTATCACAAGGAAGCGATGTTGTAAGGAAGTAGTTTCTGATTTTACATTTTATCACCATAGTTTATCGTAGAGAAACCTGCAAGGAGAATGTTTGTCGTGTTCTGGAAATATATTTCTTACATTGGGATAGTAACAGCATTGGATGACGTACAACTAAGGGGTCGGAAACCACAACGATCTAACATTATAGCGTGTTTTAGGTTCAGAACCTTGTAGCCTTAGGAGTGCATGTGTTGATGTCCTATCTTCCCAGTTCCTTCTTGGTAATGATCCCAGACACAAGAACAATACTTTAGAATTGATAGCGCAGTTGATTTACGCAAAACGCAGCAAACTCCATCCATCTGGAGCTCGATCATGCTTAAAAACCAACCGTTTCTTGTTATGTCATCAGAATAGACACATCTCTACTATACACCGGTAATGCACCTCCTCCACATTCGCGCGTCTGGAGACGCCTTGTGCTCTTGGATGGGTGCAGGGCAGTAGTTGCAGCCTCGGTTCGCACTGTTCCTACACGAAACGTGCAATGTAGCGGTCTACTTCTGGCCAGCTGCAGATTAAATCTGTGCCAGTGTTACAGGGAGCGTTGGTCTTAAGAATGCGGAAATGCCCTGTGACTCCCATCCACATGGAGAAAGTTCGTAAGTTACACACTATGCTCTAAGTGCTAGAGATATGTAGGTCGCTGTCTGGTATACTTTGGTTTATATGTTCGAGAATTAACAGTGACTGAACGTACTGCACAGCCACCTACGTACATTCGCGATGGTACTCGCAAAGTAGTGAAGGGGCTGTTTAGCGATGATACAGAAATTGGTGAGCACGCTGCCACATCATTGGTCGGTGTTGAAATTACCATAAAATTGCTAAAATTGCACGCACTATCAACTATGATGCTTATTATTACAGTACATCGACGGTTTCTATTCCATCCCAACAGTCCACTGATATGCAGGTGATTACCACGTAATGACTGAATGACATCGCTTGTTTGATATGGATAAAGAGTCTCGGTGGAGGAGGCAAGACTTTCCGGGGATGGCTAACACAGTGATAGCGTGCATGGCAGCAATACTAGGAATCAATCAAGCGGAACACAGCGCCATCAGCTATCCCGTCACTATGATTGTCAAGTTTAAATGTAGAGGTCATCAATCACCTTTGGACAGCAGTTTAGAAACGCTCCACAATGCCTCAAAACTCTTCCAGTTTCCTTATGATGTGACTGTCTCTTATTTCAATCACCTAGTGTGTGGGTGTGTTGTGGGGTGAGCAGCACCAACATGATTTACGCCATGTGATATCTAGTTTTCTGGGGGAGCCAATGGACCAAAACGTGTTAATGTCAGTTTAGAACCTGACACAGACTTCGAAGTCGTGGCGGAAAGAAAACAAAATGTATGGCAGTGTACAAAGCGTGTTACAGCCGAAAAAGCAGTCTCTCACACAACGAAACAAGGAGCCTCCCCTGCAACTGATAATCTGTGAGAGATGGTTCTCGTACGGTACTGGCGTTGAAACTTTACACCGGTCTCTGTAAGCGACGTAGATCACAGGCCGCCTGCTCCAATGGACAAATACCTGTATATTTAATAGAATCACCGCATATGCTGGATGCCAGCACGTAGATGGTATTTGTTTTCGGTATATTGGAAGAGAGAGATGCAGTAAAAATCTATCAGATGAAGTTAGCGAAGCATTTATAGTACGTAATTTTTCTCTGTTGGATGGTACAGTACAACACGAATCTCTAAGTCATGGTAGAAAAAACAAACTGTACAGCGGTGTACAGTGAATGAGTGTGTTACAACAAAAAAAAAAAAGTATTAAACTGCTTATGAAGCAACAACAGAGGAACCTTCTCGTGTGATTGATGGTAAGATATGGTCATCCTACAGTACAGGTGATGGAACTTTACACCAGTCGGTTCAAATGGTTCAAATGTCTCAAAGCACTGTGGGACTTAACATCTGAGGTCATCAGTCCTCTAGACAGAACGACTTAAACCTAAACTAAGGACATCACACACATCCATGCCCGAGGGAGGATTCGAACCTGCGACCGTAGCGGTCGCGCGGTTTCAGACTGAAGCGCCCATAACCATTCGGCCACAACGGCCGGCCACACCAGTCTGTGAAAGCGATTTTGATGACGACCAAGATGCAGAGGGCCTATCTAAATATTAGCGCTGGAGTTTTTGCTGTATGGGATCCTTAGCAGGTAGGTTCGAAAAAGGTGGCTCGTTTCTAGATATGAGAGTGGTACAAATGTGATTCACCAGTGACTGTAATCATTAAAAGACGTCTCTACAGGATACAATCCAAGTACATAGTAGAACGGATAGACTTGATTACAAATCGCAGACAACATTCCTACCCGAAATCGTAAACTATCAGCTACTCGTGTGTGTGCATGTGGACTCAAGACCGCTTTTTGTGCTGGGTGACGGTAACATAGTCGCTACGATCATGCTTTTAATAGCGAAGATATTACGCGAAATGTATGGTCTGGGCTGCAGAATCCCTTTGTGGTGAGCTTCAAATATCGGTTCTCAGTAGCGTTCCTCAAAAAGAATATCGTCTTCCCCGCACAGATTCACAGATTCCCGTTTGACCTAAGTGGTGAGTGTAATCGGACTACTAAAAAAAAAAAAAATAAAAAATAAAGATTACTCGCCGTGAAAACTGCTCTCATGACCAATTTAATTACTTAGCCTATCAAACTGATATCAATGACGTGCCGCCTGGTGGGTGGAGGAGACTCCTAGGGATGATTCTTGACAAATGTTTCTTTTCCTTTCGTTGCGGCAATATCTTGTGATGAATTTTCAAATTCCCACCAACACAGGACGAGACGGGCTCTCAAGATTTGTTTCGTAAACGCTAGTATGATACAGCATTGCACTGGTAAAAGCGGGGCTTCCACAGTGTACAAGACAACTACGTTCTCTTGGATTATAGATATAGATTGTTGTTGTCGAAAGTAAAAGGAATGTTTTTTTTCCCAACATGTTATGCCAATGGCGTGAAAGATTGTCTGTAATGTGTGTAATATACATTTGGAGGACGGTTTATTCACAGACACTGAACATGAGAAACGCTCTCAGGTAATGAAGTTTGTTCAACAATCTGAAAGAAATTGCTTAATATAGATTTCTTTTCTTTACTCCGATGACTGTTTCGAGATAACGATGACGTTCTGTGGTGATTAGTAATTTTCACTTCGTTGGACGTCACAAAATAACGACATGCAGATTGTATCCTGCAGTCGAACTTAAAGCCTATACCGATCTTGCTCATAAAAGGAAATGGACTTCATCTATTTTCGTGGAAAGAGGACATTTATTATCGTCGCAATTGTTTTCCTTTTTTTTTAACAGATTACAGGAAAGAGCTGTTGACGTTAAATAAAAATGTTTTTCCGCCACAGAAGGAGAGGCTTATTGGAGGCGTTGAGTGCCTGCCTAGGTCGCTGCCGCAGGGGCGCCCCCGAACCATTAGGGCAGCTGTGTCACTATAGACGAACAAGCTACACTTGGGACAGCTGTCCTTTTATCTCCTATTGCTTAGTTAACTATACCTGCTTTTGTATCAATGAAGGACCATCACCTCAAGCTGGACAGCGGACAGCACATGCGACGAGGCGGAGTAGCTGGCATTTGAAAATGCCTTTGTCCTTAACATAGGTGGATGGAGGGAGGGATGAGGGAAGAGAGTCTCGTTTTTCGGCCGTTCGTGATTGTACAACGAGGTGAACGCACGTTCAACAACCGCCCCCTCTGCAGTCTTGTAGGACGACGATATTCCCCAATACATGTGTTGCATTATGATCCATTTATTACAAGTGCTGTTAATTTTCACCACAATTTCGTAGTGCAGTGAGAACTGTGAGACGTTTTTTCCATTAGTTAAGATAGCATGTGTTGGCTTCGACTAGCTGGGCTATAGGGTGGGTTTAGAGTAGGTGGCTGTAACGAGCTCTGACTTCAAAGAACGACAGATACTGCATGCTTACAGGTAATACACTTTTTAATCTCCTCTCTGTCCAACACCAGCGTCTCGTCAGTTGAACGTATTTTCCACGAAAAAGAATAAAGGTAGTTCCTTACACCCCCCGCCTTTTTCTCACCAGCTTGTAGGGGTAGGGTAAAGTTTGAGTGTGTCTGTCACTAGTTTTGTGTAACTAGGCCCAATCCTTATGACGAATTACGTAATTAATTTCGATCTTTGCGTCAGTTTCCCGAACAAAATGAATGAAGTACACTAACCTAAATTTCCTCTCCCGCATTCGGACAGTTTCAGTGTGTTGGGGGGTGCACTTGGACTTTCCATCCAGTAGCACCAGGGTTCGAGTCCCAGAAACCTCACCGCCATTTTTAATTTCCCGTCAGTTCCAAGCGCCTCTGGTGGTATAATTGTGTTGAGGTGCCGGCCGAAGTGGCCGTGCGGTTCTAGGCGCTACAGTCTGGAACCGCGAGGCCGCTACGGTCGCAGGTTCGAATCCTGCCTCGGGCATGGATGCGTGTGATATACTTAGGTTAGTTAGGTTAACTAGTTCTAAGTTCTAGGGGACTAATGACCTCAGAAGTTGAGTCCCATAGTGCTCAGAGCCATTTGAATTTGTGTTGGGGTGGTGCACTTGGGCTTTCCATCCAGGAGGACCAGTGTTCGAGTCCCAGAAACGGCATTGCCATTTTTAATTTCCCTTCATTCCAAATGCCTCTGGTGGTACAGATGTGTTAGGCAGATGCAGTTGGGCTTTCCATGCAGGAGGGCCAGGGTTCGAGTACTGGAAACGGTACCGCCATTTCCCATCCATTCCAAGCGTCTCTAGTGGTACAATTGTGTTACGGGGACTGCACTTCGACTTTTCATCCAGGAGGACCGGCGTTCGAGTCCCAGGAACAACACCGCTGATTTTAATTTGTCGCCAGTTCCTGGGCGGGGTGGGACTTCAGCACGGCCCTGGGACAAAGAAATTACCACCAAATTTCGAAATTTCCGCCGAAATTTAAAATTTCTGCCTATAGGGTAGGTTGGGGAGGGGGTGGGAGAGAGGTAGCGGGACGGGGAGGGCCTGGGGCCCACGTTCAGGCTTAGAAAAACACGTCATCCGGGTGGTGGGGGTGGGCGTGGTCAGGGGTGGGGGTGGGCGGGGTGGAGGTGACAAAGTGATCAATTTAATTAATTTTCATATCAATTTGATATCAATAGTTTACGATCCCATCCCTACCACTAACGTCCCATTGGTCTGCCCCAGGCGACAATGTTTCGAGAGCCTCCCATAACTCAGTCAGGAGACACTGATAGTTTTCCCCTGGGGTGGTTTGCCTCTTAAAAATATAATCCGTTAGCAAGCAGTCCCATTGAAGGGACAGCGTTATTGCGCATGGTGATGGTTTGGTCCTGGACCTCTTCCGCATAGGCGAGTGCACGTGTTTCCACAGTTTACTGTGCTGGGGCTTACAACGTGTAATGTGATCAGGCGTCCAAAAAAGTTGGAAGGTGTACATATTAGGAGAAATGGTTATGAAAGATGTATATAACATGAGAAGTGTCAGATTATTTGGTGTATTTGACAGTTTATTTTTAAAGTTTATCACTTTGAACATCTTGGCATAGTGAACATGTGAGTGATACATATTCTTTGGCTACCAGACTTTGTTCTATAATTGAGTAGAGCTCAAGTGAGTGCAGGAGTCAGAGGGAGTTGTCAGGCAGAGAGCGAGAGCGAATGTTCTGTCATGGCAGAGTGAGGAGCTTGGATGGTGGATGTGGCGCATAGAGATTTTTGTTTAAGAAGATATACTTGAGAATTGAGCATAGAGTATGATTTGATATGACTGTAAAGAGAGGTGGCGTATTAGGAAGAAGGTAAGTGCACTGAGTTTGTTTTGTTGCAAGTGCTAGTTTAGCAATCATTGTAGTTCAAATATTTCATCATGTACTGTATTCTAATTGCTTTCTCCCACCAAAATTAACTTAAAAGGTATTTAATTAGGAACCTAAAAGATCAAATGTGATTTAAAAAAGAATCCATTAAAAGTGATCAGTATGGTGTATGGCAATGCTGAGAAAGATAATGTCGAGAATGAGTTATATAGCATGGTAGGTCGAGTTTTCCTGTGCTGTTAAATGATTTCAATGTAACTGCAAAATACTCTCTTACTTATTTACGAAACATTTTGTAGAAGCTTATGCTCAATGGTTATATGAAAAACGTGCTTGGTAGAAAGATACACTGTTACGTCTTGCACCATTAGTATTTTTGGAAGAGGACGGAAAAAGCCATTTGCTACAGCAGCTTAACTAATAAGATAAGAAGGCATGGTGGTTTTTTATAGCTCATCATTCAGTTGATAATTTTTGCAGTGCAGATAGGGCACAGCTGAGTTATCCATTGCCAAGGTAACAAACAATTGTAGGGCGTAAACAAACCTTTTGTGGGAATATTAGGAGCAGATTTCATTTAGACAATTTCATATAAATTTAACACATGCGTTTTTCTACTGGGGCACAGTTTTCGTTACGCAAACGTTAGCCACTGTCTCTGACTTTTTCATCAGGAAGTCCATTTAGAGATAGTGAGATGTTGGTTAGATTAATTGGTATCACACACATCAAACTTAATTTGCACGGTATAAGTTCGTGTTTAAAAGTAGAGTAGGAAATGCTGTTTAAGATCAGGCTCTGTACTCGGAATTTAATTGCTTCCAGATTGCTACAAAAAAGGTTTTGTCACACAGGTTTTGGCAGTTACTAAAATAATGTTAGTTTCAAAGTGTCTTGGACTGTTTCGACACAGCTGCAACACTTCCACTACTGCCACACTCTGGCACGATTTATGAATGGGTGTGAGAAGTCGCGTAATCCAGTGGGCGGCGACCTCTGTCACGTTAAAATGTGAAAATGTTAAAAACTGGTTACTGACCGACTTTCGCTTTTCCCAGTATCGCCTTGGTTGTGACTCAGGTGTCTAGTAGCACCAGGGACTCCACTTCTGTTATGATTCCAGTTTCTTCACAGAGAGGGTCTGATGCTTCGTTTTCATCATTCAGATTTTTTTGACCACACTGGAAGCTGGTGAGGCTTACGCTCTGTTGCAGCGCTGTTCTATTTAACATAGAAAATGAATAATCACTTGATATTTAACTTCATCAAGGCAGGACCAAGGAGAAGAGTAAGGCCAAACCTAATATGGAAAGACAAGGTAGCAGGGGAGAAAGAATGGCTCAGAGAAGAAGCACTCGATAGGCATTTATGGCAGAAAGGATCCAGCAGAGCAACACCGACCCCACATGATGTCGGAAAAGGCTGAGATGATGATGATGATTTAACTTAATCAATGATCAGCGCCGTATTGTCCTGACTCCTCTAGCATTCTGCTATAGTACTGTGACATGTGGATTTTAATGTGTAGCAGGTCTACAGACATGCTTGCTAACAACAAAAACATTGAATATATAACTACACTCCTGGAAATTGAAATAAGAACACCGTGAATTCATTGTCCCAGGAAGGGGAAACTTTATTGACACATTCCTGGGGTCAGATACATCACATGATCACACTGACAGAACCACAGGCACATAGACACAGGCAACAGAGCATGCACAATGTCGGCACTAGTACAGTGTGTATCCACCTTTCGCAGCAATGCAGGCTGCTATTCTCCCATGGAGACGATCGTAGAGATGCTGGATGTAGTCCTGTGGAACGGCTTGCCATGCCATTTCCACCTGGCGCCTCAGTTGGAGCAGCGTTCGTGCTGGACGTGCAGACCGCGTGAGACGGCGCTTCATCCAGTCCCAAACATGCTCAATGGGGGACAGATCCGGAGATCTTGCTGGCCAGGGTAGTTGACTTACACCTTCTAGAGCACGTTGGGTGGCACGGGATACATGCGGACGTGCATTGTCCTGTTGGAACAGCAAGTTCCCTTGCCGGTCTAGGAATGGTAGAACGATGGGTTCGATGACGGTTTGGATGTACCGTGCACTATTCAGTGTCCCCTCGACGATCACCAGTGGTGTACGGCCAGTGTAGGAGATCGCTCCCCACACCATGATGCCGGGTGTTGGCCCTGTGTGCCTCGGTCGTATGCAGTCCTGATTGTGGCGCTCACCTGCACGGCGCCAAACACGCATACGACCATCATTGGCACCAAGGCAGAAGCGACTCTCATCGCTGAAGACGACACGTCTCCATTCGTCCCTCCATTCACGCCTGTCGCGACACCACTGGAGGCGGGCTGCACGATGTTGGGGCGTGAGCGGAAGACGGCCTAACGGTGTGCGGGACCGTAGCCCAGCTTCATGGAGACGGTTGCGAATGGTCCTCGCCGATACCCCAGGAGCAACAGTGTCCCTAATTTGCTGGGAAGTGGCGGTGTGGTCCCCTACGGCACTGCGTAGGATCCTACGGTCTTGGCGTGCATCCGTGCGTCGCTGCGGTCCGGTCCCAGGTCGACGGGCACGTGCACCTTCCGCCGACCACTGGCGACAACATCGATGTACTGTGGAGACCTCACGCCCCACGTGTTGAGCAATTCGGCGGTACGTCCACCCGGCCTCCCGCATGCCCACTATACACCCTCGCTCAAAGTCCGTCAACTGCACATACGGTTCACGTCCACGCTGTCGCGGCATGCTACCAGTGTTAAAGACTGCGATGGAGCTCCGTATGCCACGGCAAACTGGCTGACACTGACGGCGGCGGTGCACAAATGCTGCGCAGCTAGCGCCATTCGACGGCCAACACCGCGGTTCCTGGTGTGTCCGCTGTGCCGTGCGTGTGATCATTGCTTGTACAGCCCTCTCGCAGTGTCCGGAGCAAGTGTGGTGGGTCTGACACACCGGTGTCAATGTGTTCTTTTTTCCATTTCCAGGAGTGTATATTTTACAGATGCATATTAAAATTTTATGACTAAATCTTGTATACACACTCTCTGATAAAAAGTAGCCAGACACCCATATGTAATGCGGAATCGACCACCAGATGTCACAAGAGGCCAACCTACCAGTACAAAAGAAGGTGGAGAGTATTGTGATATTAGAAGAGAATCATTAACATCAGAATAGCTCAGTCACGAGACTACAGCGACACAACACGGATTAATCATTGGATGCCACCTGAGTAGCTACTCCATCAGGGGAGTTTCAACCACTCTAAAACTGCCCAAATCGGCTATTGGTGATGTCACTGAGAAGTGGAAATGGTAAGTAACAACCGCTGCTAAACCAAGATCAGGCAGATCTTACATAGAGATGGACACGGTCTATCGAGGATGGTTGTAAAAAATGCATAAACCTGTGGAAGGATTCGCTTATGAGCTCCAAAGTACTACCAGCAGACCAGATTGCACAGTGACTGTGGGTATGGCGTCAAAGACAATGTGGTAAAGCCCCATCAAATGAATTCGCAACTGCGAATAAGGAATATCATAGGAATGGCGACAATGACAATTTGTGCCGGATCGGGACTCGACCTCATATTTCCTGCTTAACATGAGCAGTCGCCGTACCAGTTGGCTGTCCGTGCAGGATCCACTGCTAGACCCAAACTTCCATGTGTCGTCAACCATGCCTCTACGACCTGTACTCGGACATTCATTATGGATAATCCCATACAGGTCAGATGCTGTAGTTGAAAGTCACTTGCCTGGTATCAGCAGATAAATACGATATTGCAATACCTGTGTTATTCTGATTACGATACAAAGTTCCTTCGGACATGCATAAATAATATCGTATGTGGTACAATGGTCGAGCAGATCCTCATATGCTACAGATTTCTATAGTCAGTGCTAAACGATGCTTGAGGTGGTGTAAAGAGCGCGTCACCTGGACAGGGATGACTGAAAACGCGTGATTTGAAGTGATGAATGGCATTATACTCTGTGGCAATCTGGTGTCTCGTGCCAACAGCAAAGTACAATGGAGATGGTACTACGATACAGAGGTGCTTTTCGTGGTGGTGGTGTGGTTCCCTTATTGCGCTTTGGAAAACGCGAAATGCAGAAGGATATGAAAACACTGAACAGCATTGTGTACTGCATATAGCAGGGGAAAAATATAGAGATTGCGAGGTGCCGGGGCTATCAGTGAATTTTAACACTAAATTCTAGAATCTACATATATAAATGATGCTCTAAGCCCCCCCTATTCTAACTCCGACTTTTGCTGTTGCACAAGGATTAAAAAGAAACGCGAACTGACTGTAATAGACCCTGCAAGTGGAGTAGAAAAGAGTTTGTCACCTGCAATAATTTAATTTGATAAATAAGTTAAATAAACGAAGGTTTCATTACGTAGAGAGAAATGATGGGTTGCTCTACCGATTAATAGAATGAAAGTTCTGTCCGAAATAACAATATGATTTATTAAGACTAACACAAAATAATAAACAAAAACACATCAAACATTTATAACACATCAAATTGGCTCCAATTGGAGACTCATACAAACACTGTAAAGGTGAAGTTGTCCCTGAACTAGATTGTGAGGTTTAAGACGAAGTGGTATGTGGAGCCAATTCCTTGCCACTCAAATCTTATGAGAGACACACAGCTAACCTAACATTAATTGCTGCTACTCAAGACAGAACAAAGTTAGAAAAAGACGAACAGGCGCGCTCTGCTGAGCTCTGATTATCACCTAGGAAAATCCCTATCTGCCGGTGCTGCGGACATACATTACCACACTGTCTTCTTAACTGCCAGAACACGATCTGGCGTACCGCAGGCGAGGGCTGGTTGCTTCGACGTCCTCGACCGAAAGGCGACTGCTGACTCCCCACAAGAGCACCCGTACAGGCCGAACACAGAACATTCCCGCCCCCACGACAGTGGCCGTGGTTAAACGTTCCAATCAGCAACTCGAAAACCGGCGGAAATTCCACTCCATTGCCGGAGCACTACCATTCCACCAATGGAGATTCTTGGCGCCAATTTCTGTGCTGATTTTGCTATGTCACGGCGCTATGCCCTGAGCAAACCAATCACCGTTACTATTTTGCAGAAAGTGCGGGAATTTTCCCGCCACAACTGCCAGGGTACACAAGTCATTCCCACGCCTCGCTGGTAGCCCGCCAGAAAGTGTTTTCGCTAAGTTTCTCCGAAGTAACGGAACCTCTAGCCCAGCCGCTACTTCACACCCCAGCGGGCGTGTCTCTTGACAATGTCGGCGTCTGCAAAGCATTCACTCGACTGCCTCACACACGTCGGCTTAACCCGCCTGTCACCGGACCACCCGGGTGACGAGAGACGCTGCGTGGGAAGTCCGCGTGTGAAGGAATAGCAACTTCCCACCGCATGCAATTAGAGAGGAGAATCGTAAGATAGAAATATGAGAGGGGGCTCATACCACCTCTCAAGATGATTGTTTATACTGAATGACATTTTATCTTGTCATAAGGCAGCGCCTGTGAGGCATTGGTCTGTGGACAGTACTACTCCTGAAATGGACTGGCCTGCCCAGACTCCAAACTGGACCTAATGGATCACGTTCGGGATGAGTTACAACGTTGAGTTTGCCCCAGCTTGTAGTGTCCAACACTTCTCTGCTTCAGCCCTTGAGGAAGAATGGTCTATAATTTCTACAAAGACATTCAGAGACCTCATTGAAAGTATCCCCGGCAGAGTTCAAAACAGCATAAAAGCAACAGATGGGCACATCCCATACTGATGTTCACTGACAGGTGTCTGGGTACTTTTGATCTGATTGTTTAAATGCTCCACAATGCATCCATCGTGAAATCGTTTTGAAATGTATTTCATAAGCGTCTGATGTGACACATATTTCTCTTTCGATTTCACAGCCGCTATGGATTATGGTAGTAGCAGACCTTCAGGCTGAGCTAGTAGCTTGGTGCTCACTAAGGTGGTCACACATGCTCACGTAATTCGCGTTTATAAAACGTGGCATCTGTTTAACTAACTATGTTCAGATGCCCCTTCTCACAGCAATGTCTTATGCTTTTGTTTTTCTCTGTAAAAATAAGATTTCTTATTTTTTTGAAGTGATAGCTTCAGCTTTGCTTGTTTCAGATTCGACAAAAGTCAACTGTGGTGTGGAATGATTTGCTGGGGGAAGTCTGTAAGCTGTTTGTGGTGAGTTCACTCTTCTCAACGCTAAAATATTACGCTGTCAGCGATACTCAGGAAACTTGACTTGGTCTCAACCTTTTGATTTTCATCTAGTGTCAGACATTGCCTTACCAGTCCCAGATACACTGTACGCCCTCTTCCCAAGCAGTCTTATAAAGCAAGGAAAAAGAAGTCCTGATCCATGTTAAATGTAGTTAAGATGTGAAATTAGTTAGAGGTCAGTACTTACAGTCACTGCAGTTCAATTTTCTGTTCTAAGCTGTTACTGTAATTTTCTGCCTCCTCCTTATCCTCTTAAGCGTATCCAGTTCTCATATTAAATGAAAAGAAATGCAGCAGATTGCTTTCCACTTTTCATAACGTCCCCCTAACATCAAAATAAGCGCCAGAGGTGAGCCTCCTAAGTTGAGGAGCAGCAACAAGCAAAATTTGCACCGGATTCAGGGAGAACATCAAGTTAGCCTAAGGAACAACTAACATCAATAGCTGTCGAGAGTGTACTACAAGCAAACAAGCAACGTTGACAACAACGACATGTAGATACGGATAAGGTTAGAAACAAAAATAAAGACATACATCCTCAAGTACGCCACTCTGACCTCCACTTAATGCTGGATTGAATGCTTAAGTCAAATTATTGATAAATTAATGAATGTATAAAGAACAAATAAGGACTGTATTACCAATTGATTAAAAAAATATGCTCTGTACCAAGGTCAGAGTCAAAATTATATTATAAAATTGTATCTGCTATTTTGACTTACATCAAGTGTTACATGACAGGATAAGATATCAGTGAGAGAAGGTACTCTCATACCAAAAACCATACAATATATTAATATACTATTATTGACGAGTATATGGGAAGTGCATACCATCTGCAGATATATGTTCTGATTATGATACAAATCTTGTTTTTGAAAATACTCGAACATCCTACAGATATAATCGTAGACAAATCAACAAGAGATTCATGTGAAAATATTGTATGGTTGTAGACCATGATACATAGAACAAGATAGCTAACATTGAAAAAACACAAAAACGAACATATAAATCCAACTATGTGCTGATAGTTAGCCACGTTTTCTGATACACGAGAAGTGTTAGTTTCTTATCAAAAGCAATTCTGAATACTACTTTGGATAAAGAATGTTTCACCTTACTTAAATAATTTGTCTGTGATAAACAAGATGCCTGTACTAAGTCTAATGTGAGAATGGCAACAAGGAATCTAATCTTTAATGTGTCACTGTGTTGTTAATAATGAGCATGTGGATATTTGGTAACTCAAATTTAATTAGCAGGACATATAACAGTTATGAATTGTTCATAATACATATGAACATAATATATAGCAAAATACATGATGAAAACAAACAGAACATAGTTATTAAACGTAACATTCAAAAGAGCACATAATGGCACTGAATGTGTATCTAACCTGAGGGTGATACCACTTCATATTCTCACATTAGCACTGTCAGCTTCACTTTGACATGTGGTTATAGTGGGAGCTTGATTTAGGCACAATGTACCGTGGAAGAGCGGTGGATCAGTTCATAGCACCTTAATCTGCTTGTCACTTGCAGTGTAGGTGTGACCCATCTGGTGTTCACACCAACTGCAGTGGATAGTGGGTAGACCATCTTCTACTTCATCCAGGCATAATCAGGAGAGGGTGTCAGTGATGCTATGTGAGACATCATATGCACAACGATGACAAGGCTTGCCTTTACCACAGTATCAACTCTATGGCAACACGTGTGTGGAACCAGGAACAAAACAGTCTGTGGTACTTCCCAAAGATCAATGTACTGTTAGTGCTGCTGGTCGTTCATATATTATGATAGTGTGTTACTAACTCACTCCCTCGAGCTGAACAGTAACTCATTGTGTAGCAATTTGGACAGTAAGTCTTCGCTACCTAAAGGTGATATTTGAAAAGCGGTACCATGATCAATACCGAATGTGATGATAGATAGCATCTGGGTATTCTCACTAAAAGAACAGAAATATGGTGACAGGTCATGGTTATTTAGCACAGTAATGTGTCGGAGTACAGACTGATCAATGAATCAGATCATACATAATGAAAAAACGCGAGTTTAGACCTTAGTAATGTGGACGCTTTACGTGACAGATTCCTGAAAGTAAATGTTAATTTTCATTAATATTGCACCAGCATGACCAGCAATTAGGGTACTAGCAGTTCATATGGTTCCCTTGTTTATACCAATAGCTCTGTGGTCCTGGGCTGTGGCATGACGATATTGTGACAACAGATCTAGCTGTGTTGCCTTCTGCCTCTCGTCCCTGAAGGTTGCTACTGAGTCTCCAAACCCGCCAGTCTGCCATTCATTTTTGCATCGACATTGGAAATGATCTGTACATCGTAACTGTGTGACCTTGGAGGTGGCTGCCTCCAACTGAGGTGGCTGCTTCTCGCTCGCTTCCCCTGGTGCACCCTGCTGCGGAATATGGCAGTGTAGGCCCCCCACTTCTTGCGTTTGCACAGTGCCTCAAGACCAGATTCCGTACAAACATTATACTATTACAATGCTAACACAAGCTACGATTGTATCTCCATAATAACGACGTTGCAAGTACGAAGTGACTCTAATAGTAAAAAATGAATTTAAAAGTCTGTAAGATGAGTCCCAAGTATGATGATAATCCAGAAAAAAAACCAGAATCTAAATAATTACTAGGTCTTTACAAAAGTTCTCTGTTTAATCGTGATTACTAATAATGTTCTTTGTATTGTTAATGTTATATTTACAATCTAATTGGCAATTAGTGCCTCTTATGACAACAAAAATATTCTATCTCTTGTACAGCACGAATATAAATCGTCGCAGCTGTTGGAGTTAGTACAAGATTATTGGGTTACGTCAGTTGATTAGTATTAGTCCATATCTTGTGCTCATGCCATGCATTATGTGCACCAGTCTTAACAATTTGCAAGCTCTTAGAAACCAGTTCGCTCAGTAAAACGTGCAATTAAACTAAAAGATAGAGTTATTAATAATTATATCATTTATGATCATGGTACACAAACTGAGGTGTCTGTGCTTGGTGGTACTGTACTTTTGTATCCAGATATCATCCTTGTTCAGTTATTCTTTCTACAATATCCACTTTAGCAGAGCTTTATATGCTGAAAAGTTTACCTGTCAAAAAAATCTCACAACATGGAAAACAATATTTTCTACATATTATGCACATTAAGTCATTATACCTTTCAAAATCGCATGTGAAGACGAGTGAATGAGTAAAGTGCTCTCTATATTACTTTGTAAACTACGTGAATTACATACCTTTATATAAGTGTAAGTACTTAAATTCTTACAGTTACACCATTCTTCTCGTTATGTTTGGTAATCCAGTATGCTCAGAAATGTGTCTCTGTCATCCCTCTGTTTCATGTTATTTACCATCTCTGGTGCCGCATGACTCTGCTGTATGGTGTTCAACAAAAGAACGGAAAACGTTAGTAACCAATAAACTCCATGTCCAATAATATTCCATTGCTGAACATGGGACTGAATGTGCTACAGCAGAACTCGTATCCCCGTAATCGTGAATCGCCCTTGTTGTCCCTCCTAAGCCAACCGACCTTGCTTACCTCTCCGGACTTAAACCATATGTGCTTCCATAAAAACAAAACTGTTTTTATTGAGCGTTCACTCCGTTCATGAGTTCTCTGATATTGAACAACTATAATCTCATAAACTTCCGTCAAAATCAGTGTCCACTCGCTTGCAACTTTGGCGAGGACCTGAGTGCATTTATATCAAATAGTCGCTTCCAACGTGCTGATGACATGGACGAAATACTGGACATGTAACTTAACTCTGTCTACTAGTTAAAGGACAATCATAATAATCTTGTAAATACGACACGCTTATAAAAGATAACTATCCATTTCCTCACACTAAAGTCACCTGGAATAAGGTGCAAATCCAGTTCCTAATGCACCTCAACATTGCTACGTGAATATGCCTCTGTGATACTCATAAGGCCATGCACGCCAGATGTTGGGGCTTCTCATCAAACATCCATACCTTTCTCTCCGCACGTTGCTCTTTCGCTCTAACAGCATTAGCACTCAAAGGTGTGACATATTTACAGAAGCATTTTTTGGGATTCACAGTGAGACATATTAATGTTGCTTTCATTTCTGTTCGAGCTCATACATTCACATTAATGTGACCACCACCTATGCGCGAGGCCAACTTGCTACAACCACTCACAGACAGCAGGTGGCAGTACTAGCAGTGCAATAAGGTGCAGCCGTTGTCCTAATGCGAAAACTGAGAGATATATCTGGCGTCCAGAATGTCATGATTGTTGACTTTCGGTACAAGGGTGGAAGCATTTCCTAAACGGTCACGTTTCTACACTGTTAGCGCGCTACTGCCCTTAAAGTCTACTGTGCTTGACAAAATGGCTCTATCTAAAGCCAGCACTGAGGCAACTGGAGTACACTACAGGGAACAGTTGACAGGTGTGAATGATGGTTGCAGAGATGTGTACAGGGGAATAGACATGCAACTGTTGAGATTCCCTTATGGAAAAAGGAGCTACCAATGGTATCTTCTCAACGACTGTACGTAGAACACTGCTGTGTATGGGCCTCTGTAACAGGTGCCTGGTTCATGCATCCATGCTTACCGCTGTTCATCAGCTATAAAGGCTGCACTTTTCACGCCATTACCACAGCTGAACATCCACTGAGAGGTGACAGATGACCTTTACAGACGAATCACGTTTTATGTTCCATGTGGCAGATGGCCGTTAGCGTAAATGGTGTGAAACTCTGAAAGAACATACCTCGCATGCGTTAAGGTCTGGGGATTATTTTCGCGGCATTGCCTGGATAATCTCGTCGTTCTGGAAGTCACAGAGGACCAACACAAGTATGCATCTATCCTGAGGCACCATGTCCACCCATTACATGCAGTTTGTGTTTCCTCAGCCTAATGGCGTCTTCCAGCAGGACAATGCAATGTGTCACACAGCTCACAGTATACGTGCATAGTTCAAAGAGCTCCAGGATGGGCTTACACTCTTCCACTGACTACCAAACTCCCTGTATTTAACTCCGCTCGAGAATCTGTAGGACCACCTTGATCGAACTGTTTGCACCACAGACCCTCGTCCAAGAAAATCTAGTGCAGCTGGCCACTGAACAGGAGTCAGCTGGGTCCACATGCCTGTCAGTACTTTCCAGAGCCTCGCTGACGCTCTTCCTGCATGTCTTACAGTGGTCTGGGCTGCAAAAGGTGGCTACTGAGGTGGTCACATTAAGCTGACTGCACAGTGTAGGAGAACAGTAGCCTGTTCCAAATTTTCCGTTGCATTAGCTGCTTCATCTGCTTTTATATCTTCTTTTACGGCTTATTCCGAGGAAGCTTTGATGTGACTGATGTGGAGCACACAACTGATCTCTTTCATATTATGTAGTATGAAGGTGGAGAGGGAGAAAGGAAAGGAAAGGGAAGGAACTAATGATATAAACTGCATCGGGACATTATGCATAATCAGAGGCGACGAGTGAAAATGTGTGTCGGACTGGGACTTGAACCCAAGATTTTCTGTTTGCTATGCAGTTGGTTTAAATCTTGTGCCACCCGGACACAGTGTTCATAGTAAACGCGGGAGCTATCATGGCACGCTACCCAGCCGACTCACTTCCGCACTTAGCGCCACCTACCCACAGTCTCCTTCGATGTCCTCCATGCTCGCTAATTTTAGATCACCGCTAGAAGTGGAACATAAATAAGCGTCCGTGCTCAAGGTTGTGGATCACTGCCCATCGAGGTGAATCTATTACATATGTCTGCGTGATGTCTGTTCTTTTGCACATGGCTTAAAGGACCGACACCACACATTCATATAGATGATCTCTTTCACTTGATGGTCTCTAATTCAAATGCGTTCACATTCGCTATTCTTCTTAGTCTTAGCACCCCATTGCCACTGTACACTGAAAACAATGTGTGGCACAATTTCTTCTGCTTATTCGAAAATCGGAAGGCTTTTACGACAACTTTCTGCACCACCCGGTACTCTCTTACCTTCGCCTTCTTTTCGAACCTTCCGTTTCTCTTTCTCCCTGCATCACGTATTCTGTGCAGCGCTCAACTCCCCAATCCATGATGCTGCACTCTCGACCACTTCTCTGAACCTCTCTGGTGGCGTCCAAGTCTTCAGGATAGCTAAATGTGGCACCAGTATCGAACTGTGTGGGATCTCATTTATAACATCTTGGAATTCGCTCAAATATATGTTCGAAACAGCATGTTGTTTGTGCCAGTAAGCTCGGGTGGTACACTGAAATGCATGTAGGCTGGACCCTGTGTATCCCGGAATAGCTCTCCAACGTTCTGATTTGAAATATGGCCTCTTATCGATGAAGATCTTGTCAATGTGACCTACATGCCTCAGGAAATCTTCGCACAGAGCCTTATGTACTGTCAATGTCATAACTCTGTGCACTGGTCTCGCGGTCTGAAGCTACGACGTCAGTTCCACTACCACCAACATGTTGGTTGGTTGGTTGGTTTTGGGGAAGGAGACCAGACAGCGAGGTCATCGGTCTCATCGGATTAGGGAAGGACGGGGAAGGAATTCGGCCGTGCCCTTTGAAAGGAACTATCCCGGCATTTGCCTGGAGCGATTTAGGGAAATCACCCACCAACATGTAATGAAAACCATGGCGTGTTAACTGAGAGGACCTTTTAAAGCCGGCCGTTGTGGACGAGCGGTTCCAGGCGCGTCAGTCTGGAACCGCGTGACCGCTACGGTCGCAGGTTCGAATCCTGCCTCGGGCATGGATGTGTGTGATGTCCTTAGGTTAGTTAGGTTTAAGTAGTTCTAAGTTCTAGGGGACTGATGACCACAGATGTTGAGTCCCATAGTGCTCAGAGCCATTTTTGACCTTTTAAATCAGCTGCTGCAAGTTGTCGCAGTTTCATAGGCGCAGTCGGGTAGAGAAGAACGTCTTATCCAGCACTTCATATTGTTGAAATGATATAAATTATTCAGTTTTGGGAAACATTTCTTCAGATCAGAATCAGTGTACATGAAGTGGGTGTACCAAATAAGCTTGTTTATTAATTCCTTGGTATACACAGTGAGTCGGTAGCACTTCTGCGATCGCAAAGAATTCCCTTTCACACTCAGTAAAACTGCCTAATTGTTGCTTGACCCCTCTTTCCATGCGTCTTTCACCTGCCTGAGAGCCTGATCCTTTTTCTGTTACTTTTTCGGTCTCGCACATTGAAATGATAATGCAATTTTAGAAGACCACATATCTCAGACAAAATAAGCTGAAGAGGCTATCCTCGATGTCTTCAGTTATTTCTTCTTCTAATCCCATCGGTGAAAGGGACAGACATCTGCTATTGCATTCGTTTCGCCTGATTGAGAAGTCCAATCCTCGAAGGAATAGGTTTCAGTACCCATCTAGTCAATCTGCCGTGAATAGGAACGTAAGCGCCCAGCAGTCTGTATAAACTCTTGTTTTGCGTCCGAGTAGGAAGTACTGAACTGCCTTAAAGCCGCTACTATGGTTAAAGCTTTGAGCCGCATCGTGGAATAATTCCTCTTACTTTTAGAAAGAACGTGGCTTCCAAATGCTATCTCCTCTACACATGCTGCATTCTCTTCAACTTCATGCATAATCATAACTCTTATTCCTGTCTTGGGACAGCAAGTGGCCATACAAAAATATGCTGAAAAGTCAGGATGTGACAGTGTAGCAGCTGTTACCAGCGCATTCTTTAATGCCTGAAATTCGCTCTCAGCGGTCGCGACCCACACCCACAGGGTTTTCCTGCCTGTCAGCGCACATAGTCGTGGTGCTGCCAGTGAATCACTCCTGACGAATCTTCTACAGAGGTTTATAATACCTAAAAATCCCCACAAACTTTTCTCGGTTTGTGGTGTTGGAAACTGTGCGATGGTCTTTATCTTATTGGGATTTGGTGATATTTCCTTCGCTGTTATAACACGTCCTAGGAATTCCACCTTGCTTGTGCCAAAATAAGATGTATCCAGTATCCCCCATACTCCTTCAATGAGTAACACATCTCTATTATGGTCTTCCCACATTTCATTGTCAATGAAGAAATTATCGACGTAATAATGTTATCTACTGTTCTACAGAGGGGCAACGGCCGTGCCGCAGTGGATACACCAGGTCCCGTCAGATTACCGAAGTTAAGCGTTGTCTGGCGTGGCCGGCACAAGCGCTGTCAGGCGTGGCCGGCACTTCGATGGGTGACCATCCAGGCCGCCATGCGCTGTTGCCATTTTTCGGGGTGCACTCAGCCTCGTGATGTCAATTGAGGAGCTACTCGACCGAATAGTAGCGGCTCCGGTCACAGAAATCCATCATAACGACCGGGAGAGCGGTGTGCTGACCACACGCCCCTCCTATCCGCATCCTCATATGAGGATGACACGGCGGTCGGGTGGTCCCGATGGGCCACTTGTGGCCTGACGACGGAGTGCTGCTGCTGCTGCTGTTCTACAGAGCCTTCTAGTATCCCACTTATCCCACAAATGAATGCAGCCAACGGTATTTTCCGTCCGAATGGTAGGCAGCAAAACTGAAAACATCAACCAAGTGCAAGGGCGGTAGAGTGTTTACACCACGAAGGATGCAGTTCTCTTTGCCAGAAATTTGGTCTTAACTCTGTCAAGAGAAAAGTTTCGCCCTATGGAATCTTTGCAGCAACTCTTCAAGTTTCTCCAGCCTGTCTATCTGCGCATTATCACAGCGATCATTTTTCTTGAATTCAGTACAGGGTGTATTGACCCATCTTTCTTCGCGATAACCCTCAATAGACTATTATAAGTAACAACTGCATGTTGTATCGCTTCATCAATTAAAATTCTCCCTGCCTCTTGGATCACTTTGTGTCAGTATACAAATGGAATAGTCTGTAGAGGTACGAATAATTTGCAGCGGTCCTTCAGCTTAAATGCATACTGGAAATTTCTAATAGCGCCTGGTTTCAGTAGAAATACTTCTAAGTAGTACTTTTTGCAATTATACTCTGTCGTTGGAAGCGATGTTATTAAGCTGCTCAACTCGTTCATTCATGGACTGACAGATCTTCATTTTCACATACCCTTTCTTAATTCCTCTCCCAGCTCACAGACATATCTAAGCAGTATTGTCATTCAATGCAGAGTTTCAAGCAACTTGCTGGGATTTGTGCACAAACGGGTTGCTGTTCAATGTGGATGTGGATCTTCCTTACAATGAATGACTTTCCCTTGTTCAACATCTAATACCGTATGGTAGTTACACAGGAAGTCCATGCCGATAACCAAATCAGTGGTTAGTTTTGTAAATTTCCTAACAGAGTAGGCCCTTGATAAACGAGGTGAAGCCTCAGCTGATGGTTTACTGCAGGAACTTTGCCCATTGTGGCTACTTTTACTTTTGTTTTTCTTGGTGATAATATTGGCCAACCGAAATGCTCTGTGCAACTCTTAAATGCTGTCTCAGCTATCGCTGAAATATGGCTCCCAATATTCATAATTACTCTTAATTTTATATCGACTATCGTGATTTTAACTGCAGGATGGATGTCTTTTGTATTCGTTGCCTCCTTCTCTTCTAATCGCATTTCCGATAAGTCTTCATACTTTAGTATGTTTATTTGGCTGTTTGCAACGTGCGCGTGAGTGTAAACTCTGCCTCTCCCACATCTTCATTCGGTCATCGTCCCGATGGGCTGTACCCATGCTGGTCAATTTGCGGCTTTGGCGGCCCAAGTTCGATAATCTCTGGCCGTTCTCTCTTTCAATTGCCAGCTGCTCCATTTTGAGTGAATCACAGCCTACTATAACGGTCTCATCTCTGCAGTCCATAATTGCACACATAAGCTCCTCCTAATATACAATGGAACTGATTACCACCTCCCAAAGATCCATTCCTGTTATTTTAATTATTATTCTAGTGGCAATGTAGAGGTCTGTTGAAGTTACTCTCCTGCCTTCATCTTCTCTCCCTAATATTGTGTTCATGGAATGTACACTCCAGTTCCTGAAGTGTTTATAGAAGTTTGTGTATTTTAGTTGCATCTCCACACCAGAACGTATAGGTAATCTGACGATAATTTCACTGAACAGTATAGGAAAATGTCCCCTGGATTGCATGGAACATCTAAAAATCAATTCTTCATCAATATGGCATTTAAGAATTTATCTGGGTTTTTGAAACTGGACCCAGCGTAATCTTTACATATTATCATCTTATGTCCGCCCCCAGTAGCAGAATGTCAATCCTAAGGGCCCGGGTGCGCTTCCCGACTGGATCGGAGATTTTGTCCGCTCAGGGATTCAATGTTTTATCTTATGTTTTATCCTTTCTTGTGTCTCACAGAAATAATAATTCGACAAGAACGCATCTCTAAACTCCTTGTAGGATGAGTAATTAGCAGCATGTCCTCTAATCTTTTTTGGCCACAGTTCCTAGAGGTATCTGCACACAAACTCTGATTTGTATACTAACTGCCACGATGGTGGTAATGACCTGTCAAATTTTTAAGTCCAAGTCTTGGGATGAATCATGTTGTCATTGTCTTTACAATTCTGAAACTTCCATACTTGTATAGAGTGCTTCAAACTAAAAGGCTCCTCTCCACTTACGCATACCCTGACTTTCTATTACATTATTTTTTCTTCTTACCATTCGACCTCGCCATGAGAATTTCCACTGATGCTATGTCCATAGTGGTATTCACTACCACTATAAGTGTGACTTCTGCCTTTTTTTTGAGTCATCAATCTTCTGGCAGGTTGGATGTAGCTCATCACGAATTCCTGTTCTGTGCAATCTCTTCATCTCTGTTATCTGATGGATGTATTGCAATCTCTATCTTCCTCTAAAAGTTTTGCCCTCCACAGCTCCCTCTACTACCATGGAAATTATTCCCTGATGTCTTAACAGATGTTCTACTCTCCTCTCTGTTATTCTCGTTAGTTTGTTCCATATATTCCTTTCCTCATCGATTCTGTGGAGAACCCATTCCAGACCATATTAGTCCACCTGATTTTCAACATTCTTCTGTAGCACCACATCTTAAATACTTCGAGTCTCTTCTTTTCCAATTTTCCCGCTGTCCATGTTTCACTACCATACAATTCTGTGCTCCAAATGTACATTCGCAGAAAGTTCTTCCTCAAATTAAGGTCTATGATAGTAGCAGACTTCTCTTCACCAGGAATGACCTTAATGCAAGTTCTCCTCTGCTTTTTATGTCCTGCTTGCTCCATGTATCTTAAATTATTTTGATGCGTAGGTGGCAGAATTCCTTAACTTCATCTACTTCATGATCACTAACCCTGATGTTCAATTTTTCACTGTTCGAATTTTTGCTGCTTCTCATCACTTTCATCTTTCTGTGATTTTATCTTAATTCATGTTTTGTATTCATAGACTGTTCAGTGCTGTCAGCAGACCCTGTAATTCTTCTTCACTTCCACTGAGGATAGCAATGTCATCAGCGAATCTTATCACTGATATCCTTTCAGCTTGAATTTAAATTCCGTTCTTGAACCTTTTTTTGATTTACGTTATTGCTTCTTCGGTGTATAGATTGAACAGCAGGTGCAAAAGACTACAGCCCTGTGTTACACCCTTTTTAATCTAAACACTTTGTACTTGATGTTCTACTCTTATTGTTCCCTCCTGATTCTTTTACATATTGTATATTACCTGTATTTCCCTATAACTTAGCCCTATTTCCCTCAAAATTTCGAACATCTTGCATTATTTTACATTGTCAGACGTTTTTTTCAGCTCGACAAATTCTATGAATGTGGCTTGATTTGATTTCTGCTTAGTGGCACACAACTGCTTGGTTCACTTGGACCTGGTTCTTAAAACTCTGACTTTGCATTCGAGACTGCTATAATTTTTATTTACCTCTTTGATTCTCTTCTGCTAACATGCGTTGATAATTTCTTGAATATGTCTCTACCTCTTCCATTTACGCAGTTGGTATCAGGGTTGTCATATCAAATCCAGCACCAAGTTTCCAAAAATTTCATTTGTTTTTAACGATTCAGAACTTTTAACAGATTTGTTGCTCCCTGCGTCCTTTTGTTGACGGTAATCAAGTTTTCCAATGTGTTCCTCCATCTTATCAACCCGTTTCTCTACATTTCCTTGACCCTCCTTAAATTTCGACTGACTCTGCTATACATCCCTAAGATAACCCCAGTTTTCAACTCGGTTGGATATTTTCTTCGTCGTCTCATGACTTTCCTTTACTGTCTGCCTGCATTCTTCTTTCACTTCTATTGCTACCTTCTCGGCGTTTTGTGCTTTGGTCTCTGGCTCCTGAGCTAGGTTATTAGCATCTTAAGCCAGTTCCTAATTTCCTTCATCTTTCCCTATACATCTCGATGTCGTCTCGTATATTTTCTCCCACATCTCTGGTTTCTTTCTTGGCTTCTTGTGCTTCTTTTCTCATTTTTTATATCTGGCATCTTTCCTCATTTGCTTGGAAAAATCTATGATGCCTAAACCATCATCACCCATCTCAGTACACCTGTCTGGTGAAAACGCTCGTGAACCCAGTGAAGAGTCTGTAATCACTGTCGTCACTGTCGTCATAGCCTCTTGCTCTCGTTTTCTTTGCAACTGCATATTGTTAGTCCATTTCTACATTTCATGGCAAGGCCCCGTACTTTCCTTTAATGTGTCTACTACTCTCTTTATTTTCGTTCTTTTGCAGCCATGTGCTCTCCATCAAATTACTGTTACTATCACCACTAATCGGAGTTGATTGTTCCGTGGGAAAAACCAGCTATTCCTCTCCTGAATGAACATCGCCTGTAATTTGCTCCTGGTCCATGAAGCTTATTGTTTTCCTTTTAGCCTGCTCAATTCAAGTCGCATCTTACTTCTTGTCCTCATTAGAACTGTGCATTGGCTACAATGCAAAGCCTAATAAACTGAATCTTATTATAACTAATACCTTTCCTTATCACAATCTATCACAACTCACAGCAATAAAACACATAACCCATCCAAAATATTACAACACTGAATTAACTATGCCGATAATCAATCAGACATCGAACATAATCCAAGAATCAATAGTCATGAAGTTGAAAATAGAATATATGAGTAATTTATGTGTGCTTGCAATGAACTTCAAACAATTGCAATTGAAAGTACATTTGCCAAAACTATTTACAATAAATAAGAAAGACGATGCCTGACTGCATCACAGAATACCCGGTGTTTGTATGTTCTTGGCAAGGTCCTCCAATTTGTGTGCTTCAATTGTTAGCCTGACACAGAAAATTAATTAGGAGACAGACACTACTTTATGACCCAAGATGAATTACTGTGTGTAAACGGATTAACTAACGTGATGGAAAAACAAGGCCATAGCTGTGGATCCTACAGTGAAGAGCTGCATGATGCTGAAATGTGATTACTTGACAGTGTCAACAATAATAATTTCAAATCAACATACTAATTTATTTAAACAAAACGCAAATGTGAAACACATCTGACAAATTAAAGGTAAAATTATAAAAATTCACAGTATGGTTTACACCTAGTGATCCTGGTGTGCACAGAGTTACTTGAAAGGTTTGAGAACATGCCCTATAGATGCAACTGATGTTTTGAAATGACATCAGAGTTTCTAACTAAATGAACACAGGACTTTTTGCCTGACTGGCAGAGAAATGCATGCATCCACCAATGCATTGGTGGTGGTGGTGGTGGTGGTGGTGGTGGTGGTGGTGGCTGTGTGTGTGTGTGTGTGTGTGTGTGTGTGTGTGTGTGTGTGTGTGTGTGTGTGTGTGTGTGTGTGTGTGTGTGTGTGTGTGGCTGTGTGTGTGTGTGTGTGGTTGTGGTGTGTGTGTGGTTGTGGTGTGTGTGTGGTTGTGGTGTGTGTGTGGTTGTGGTGTGTGTGTGGTTGTGGTGTGTGTGTGTGGTTGTGGTGTGTGTGTGTGTGTGTGTGTGTGTGTGTGTGTGTGTGTGTGTGTGTGTGTGTGTGTGTGTGTGTGTGTGTGTGTGTGTGTGTGTGTGGTTGTGGTGTGTGTGTGTGTGTGTGGTTGTGGTGTGTGTGTGTGTGTGGTTGTGGTGTGTGTGTGTGTGGTTGTGGTGTGTGTGTGTGGTTGTGGTGTGTGTGTGTGTGTGTGGTTGTGGTGTGTGTGTGTGGTTGTGGTGTATGTGTGTGGTTGTGGTGTGTGTGTGTGTGTGTGTGTGTGTGTGGTTGTGGTGTGTGTGTGTGTGTGTGTGTGTGTGTGTGTGTGTGGTGTGTGGTGTGTGTGGTAATAATGTGCTGGTAATAATGTTAACCATAAATTACCAGTGTCGGTTGTGTAGTGTTACCATTGTGTTTGACTTTCAGAAGTCGAGGTTGACAGCCATGCTGCTGGCAGTATGAGCTGCTAGAGTGGAGGCCACAGCCTACACAGGTCTGTTCAGCGCCAAGGCCAGCGATGAACTCCTTAATTTTCTATCTGAATCGAACAGTCTGCTTATTCCTTCCCACCAAGCAAGACATGAGTGATAGTCGTTGATTGAGAACTCTCAGTCCAGCAGTGGTGTAATTGTTTCTTCTGCGGAAATCCCGCCAAGAGAACTGTTACGTTAAATCTCAGATGATTTTCGATCTACTGGTCTTCTCCAAAAAACACTTCTCACCATAATCTGCCCTGCCAACGACACAAGCCATTTCATCTACTGCGTGTCTTTGCTCCCAGCAGCTCGTCTTGCATCACAGGCCTAAGAAAGCAAAATACTGCACTTGAGGCTGTGTCCTTATTTTGCAGCTTCCCATGTTTCTTCAGGAAAGCACGAGTTTGTTATCTGCTGAAGGCTCTATTCTGAATAGGTTCAGCATGTGTCCTGTGTCCTGTGATATAGCCATCCATACCACGTTCACCTGGTTCCAAAGTTCGTCTGTGGTGACTGACAGTGGGTCACAGCATTACACCTGTCGTTTCACCATATCCCACATATTTTTCGATTGGCAAGTGTGGTGATATGGGGAGCCATGGCAAAAGGCTGATATCCCACGACACAAGGAAGGCATATGTTCGTGCAGCAGCATGTGGTCATGAATTGCCTTGCTCAAAAATGGCGTCTGGGGTGTTGTGCAGGAAGGGTATGCCTACAGGTTGCAGGATGTCATTCATGTATGTTACACTGGTTACAGTGACTTAGATTTATGGTTGTACCTAATAGTACCCCACACCATAATGCCTTGAGTTAGCGCTGTATGCCGTATGTGGATATAGTCCACTATGATGCCGCTCCCCATGTCTGTGGGGAACCAAAATGTGGCCATCATTTCCAAACAAACAGAACCTGGATTCATCCGAAAATACTGCCTCATGCCATTCCTGTCGTGAGTGACGTCGTTCCGTACACCATTGCCACTTAGCGTATTTCTGCACATTCATCAGAGGTAGGTGGAGAAGTGCACGACGCGCACGTAACCCATGCCATAATAAACAGCGACGGATTGTCAACTCAGAAATACTTCATCCCACACGAGCAGCAATTTACCAGATGGATGCCAATAATCCACCATCTTTCAAACTTACTGATTTGATGGCATGGTTCGTGCATACATCTGCGAGGCATCCTGCACATCTTCTCAAGTCAAATTGATTCATTACCTTCTGTTTATAGCGATAACGAGAGCTGCAGGCACATTTTACCGGTAGGTGGTGTTGCGCCGCGATATCTATGTTGACCTTGAACCACAGGCTGACAAGGTTCAAATGCTGATCATTTCTGCAGAATATACTAATTTACATCTTCTGTCAATGTGAACGTCTTATCTCTAATCGTTCAAGGTCTTCTGTTTTTTCTGAGCATAAGTATGCTAGTCACAGGATTTCACATAAGAGCAACAAGTCCATCACAGATATTTCAACGATTCTAAAGCTGTCCAAGTAGACAGTTGGTGATGCGATTCTGAAGTGGAAACGTGAAGGAACAATGACTGATAAACCCAAGACCAGACTGATCTTGAATACTGTCAGACTGAGATCGTAGAGAATTACGGAGGATGGTTGAGAAACATCGTATGAAACCAGTGGAAGTAATCACTTACGAGTTGCAAAGTACTACCAGCAATCCAGCCAGCACAGTGGCTGCATGTAGGGAGTTAAAGAGAATCTGCTACTATGGTCGAGCAGTTCCTCATAAGCCACATATTTGTGTAGTTAATGCTAAGCGGCTCCTGAGGTGGACAGTGGATGACCGAAAACGAGTGATTTGGAGTGATGAATCACAGTACGCTTCGTGACAATCTAATGCGTTTGCCGAATGCCTCCATGGCAGCGCCAACAGTGAAGTACAGAGGAGGTGGTGTTAAGATACTGGGCTGTTTCTCATGGTTAGAGCGTGGTCCCCCTACTGTGCTTAAGAAAATACTAAAAACCACTATGTACTGCGTGTGGCAGACTAACAGTTCGTCGACCATGACTGTTCGTATCAGCAAGGCGACACAGCATTTCAAACAGTAGCATCTGTACAGCAGTACGGCAGTGGCTTGTGGGCAATATCATTTTCTGAAATTGACTGGTGCGTCCATAGTCGCGACCTGAGCCTAGTAGAGCACCTTTGGCTCGACCTCGCTTCGGACTTCAGTGTCCATGATGACTATCTTCTCTGGTTTCGACTCTTGAGGAAGAATGGCCTGCCAGTCATGCACAGACATCCAGGCACTTCACTGAAAGTATACCCAGCAGAGTTCTGTGTGTCGTAATGCCGAAGGGTTGACACACCCCATGTTGATGTACACTCATAGGTTTCAGGGCACTTCTGAACAGATCGTGTATGCGATGCATTAATTATGTGTTTCATGTGTTATTTTTCTGTTAGCAGTACCGTGTTGTGAAATATTCAGCACTTTTACGAACAGTACCTTGTATGAACGTTCATGAGTTGCCTGTATTTGCTTTAACGGGGAGGGAGTTGACATTTACTATTTTTTACAGGATCCCAAGCCCGAAGAGTGCCTCAGGAGACCAATACATGACGTCAAGAATGCTACTAGTGGCGTCTACTGATGTAGGGGCCACGACACGTTCTCAGCTTCTCCAGCGAACTCAACACATTTGTCGCAATCTGACTGAGAGGTCGCATATAATTAGTCAGACTGCAGAGACTAACAACATAAATGAATACATCAATTATGATATTGAATGTAAAAGTCAGAAGAGTGAAATAAAAGTTGTTGGTACAATATTAAGAATATGCTTGTTGTTGCACAGACATTCAGAAGGAATGTGACTGCTTTACGATATAAGATCGCCAATGGGGCACGACCAATTGGAGTAGCGTTGGTGTGCATTTAAAATGAAGAACACTTATTTAAGTCGCACTTACACATGTAGCAAATGGAACAGAAAATTACGATAAATGGCAGTACCATCAACAGTAGTACAGAACACGTGTCATACTGTGCAACTCCCTGAGACATACTTGGCCCAGTCACGTTAACATTACAACAAAATATATTAGATATCAACATGCAATAACCACTCAACGACGGCAGGTGGCAGCACTAGCAGTGGAGGGTATTTAAAACATATTGGGGGAGATGCGGAAATCAGTGCAGTCGTTGTCATACTGTGGTAACGAAGTAATTTACCTCACGGTCCAAAAGGGCATGATGATTGGCTTCAGGGCCAAGGGTGGAGGAATTTCCGAAATGGCTAAGTTTGTATGGTGTTTCTTTGCCACTGTTGTTAAAATATACCGTGCATGGTAAAATGGCGCTATACAAAAACGACACAGAGGCACTTGTTGTACATCATAAGCCGTAGGTGACAGGGGTTAACGACGGCTAGGGGTTGTGTACAGGCGAATAGATGTGGAACTGTTGAGCAACAGACTACCCGGATGAAGCAAGGGGCTGTCAACTGTCTATCCTTAACAACTGTTCAGTGAACATTACTGTCCGGCGGTGGTGGCCGAGCGGTTCTAGGCGCTTCAGTCCGGAACCGCGCGACTGTTACGGTCGCATGTTCGGATCCTGCCTCGGGCATGGATATGTGTGATGTACTTAGGTTAGTTAGGTTTAAGTAGTTCTAAGTTCTAGGGGACTGATGACCTAAGATGTTAAGTCCCATAGTGCTTGGAGCCATTTGGACCATTTTTGAATTACTGCGTATGGGCCTTCGCAGCAGGGCCTGATCCATGCACCCATATTGACTGCTGGAATTTTCAGGCCAATACCGCAAATGGACGTCCAATAAGTGGCGACAGACGGCCTTTTCATATAAATCACGTTTTATGATCCATCGGACAGATGGCCGTTGGCGAGTAGGCCCTGAACAATCGTTGGAAGCGTCCAGGTCGGAGAAGGGAGTTTTATGGGTTGGTGAATGTTTCCGTGGCATCCACTGGCTGATCTCGTCATCCTGGAAGGCGCAGTGGATCAGGACAAGTAGGCATCTATCATAGGGGACCATGTCCACCCCTACATACATTAGGTTTTCCTTGGCATGATGGCATCTACCAGCAGGACAATGCAAAGTGTCACACGGCTCGCAGTGCATGTTCGTAGCTCGAAGACCACCGGGACGAGTTTACTGTGCTTCCGTTACTACGAAACTCCACGGATTTAAACCCAATCGAGAAACTGTGGGACGACCTCGATCGGGCCGTTAGCACCATAGCCTCAATCGAGAAGCCTAGCGCAACTGGCCACGCCGTGGCTCCACATCCCTGTCGGTAACTCCCAGAACCACATTCACACTCTTCCTGCTCGTTTCATGGCGATTCGCGCAGCAAAAGGTGATTATGGAGACTTTTGATAGGTCGTCACGTTAATGTGACCGGACCAAGTACTGTATATGCCACCGAGGGGATCTCTTTACTCATGCAGCATTATCACAAAACTCACGAATTAACCGCTAAACCGAATCACTGAGTCCTCACATAGCGTGGAGTTCATGTCTGTACACTGTGGAGCATGACAGGTAAGTGCTAGAACTTGCAAATGCCCAAAAGTCTCATTCTCTGGACCACAGAAGCGCGTTTAAAACTAGCCAATCAGTGGAGATTATTCCTCCTCCACGTCTTGCGTAAAATTTATTTCATTTCGTTATTGTGAGCTTCAGTCCGAAGACTGGTTGGACGCAGATCTCCACGTTAGTCGATTCTGTGCGAGCCTATTCAACTCCGCATAACTACAGCAGTGTACATACATTTGTACCTGCTTCGTGTAGTCATGCATTTATCCTCATCCATTATCAGTTTGATGCCTAAGGGTGGGTCCTATCAAACGTTAGCATCTTTTAGTCAAATTATGCCACAACTTTTTTATTATCTGCCCTGTTTTATTCACTACCTCTTATTTATCTGATTTACGCAACTAATGTTCAGTATTCTTTATTAACGCTACATTTGAAAAGATTTTAGTCTCTTCTTGTCTGAACTCTTTATCACCAACGCTTCACTCCCTTACAAAGCTTTAATTCAGGTAACAGACAAATACTTTCAGAAAACAATTCCTAACACTTGAATTTATATTCGCAGTTAACAAATTTCTCTTTTTCACATTTCGTTATTCTTCGTTTTGCTAATCTGCATTTTAGATGCTCCCTCCTTCTTCCATTGTGAGTTAGTTTCGTACCCAAATAGCAGAACTCATCCACTTCTTGCAGTGTCTCATTTCCTAATCTAACTCCCCCAACATAATTTCATTTAATAGGACACCTTATAACACTATCCATTCCTTTATTCTCTTCATTTAAATCCTTCGCATTCTCTGACAAAGTTATATCGTCATTGGCAAACCTTAAGGTTTGATCTCTTTTCCCTCCATTTAAATTTCTTTACCACATCTTCCCATAGTTTCCTTTACCGCTTGCTCGATGTGCAACCTGAACAACATAGAGCACAGGCTAAAAGCCGGTATAACTGCTGTTGTGAACTGGCAGGAGCCAATCCACGGGGTTTGGAGGAAGCCGAAAGGCACGCGTTTAAGTCACGCGGGCTGGCGTGAGGTCTGGAATAGGACACGGTTAGCAAATAAAGTACGTAGCTTCTGGAATACCTAAATTTAATCCATAATTGAACATCAGTCTGACGGTACATGCATCACAAGATAAATAGGAAAGGATAATGGCGCCTTGCTAGGTCGTAGCAAATGACGTAGCTGAAGGCTATGCTAACTATCGTCTCGGCAAATGAGAGCGTCATTTGTCAGTGAACCATCGCTAGCAAAGTCGGCTGTACAACTGGGGCGAGTGCTAGGAAGTCTCTCTAGACCTGCCGTGTGGCGGCGCTCGGTCTGCAATTACTGATAGTGGCGACACGCGGGTCCGACGTATACTAACGGACCGCGGCCGATTTAAAGGCTACCACCTAGCAAGTGTGGTGTCTGGCGGTGACACCACAACTGCCTTCTTAACCATTGCTTAATTTCTGAAGTCCGCCTCCGTAGCGTAGCGGCAGCGTTACCGCCTTCAATGTGGGGGGCCTCGGTTCGATTCCCGGCAGGGGACTGGGTGCTGTGTGTCCTTCATTATCATTCATCCCTATTACGGTCGGAGGAAGGCAATGGCAAACCACCTCCGCTAGGGGGTGCGAGTCTCCCACATCGTCCCCTACGCTCTTCAGAGTATGGGACCTCATCATCATCACTTTCTAAACCATCTTTTAAGCTATTCTGTAGAACTGTTATTACGTCACGTAATTCTTCATTTCCCAAGAACAGAAACTGATCGTCCCCGAAGTCGGTTTCTACCAGTCTTCCCATTCTTCAGTAAATAATTCGCATCAGCGTTTTGCAGCGGAGACTTATTAAACTGATTGTTCGTCGATATCAGCATCTGCCTTGCAGTTAGAATTGTTACAAATTTTTAATGAGCCGAATTATGTCGACGTAATGGATCAAGAGAGCATAGCAGAGCTGCTGCCTGGCATCCGTTCAAGTGGGCGAAACGTGCCTAATCAACACGACTGTGACGTCATTACTGCAGAAACGAGGCCCACGAGAAGTACAGGCGGCGGCGAGCAAATCACAGCACGTCGCAGTGCAATTCTTATGAATGCCAGCAGCAGTCTCTACGGAGAACGAGTAACTATTGCACACGAGTTTAATAATCCTTAACTGTGCATTTCAATGCATGCAACTTCTGGATAACACACGACGAAGTTGACATTTATAGTGGGTACGTTTTCACTGACACACTGTTTCCCTTGAGGCTTGCACGAAGCATTGGCGAAGTATGGGGAAGAAGGCGATTAGTGTACGTCACAAGTTCTTTGTGGGGTCCATATTTCTCGTGCAGCCTATGCAGGAAGTCACCGCGAACGACGTCACACATCTGTTTGCTGCTCTGAAGCGCGCCGTTGCTTACCTGGTACAACAGGGTCATATCGTCAGAAATGTGGATGGTGTAACTCTAACACCGTACCAAGACTCTCACGTTGGAGCGTGAGATTAGTAAGTGACAATGAGTCGTACGTGGCTTTGTTGGGTAGACTCTGATGTACAACACCGCGCATGACGTCTCGCTCAGCCGACTGACTGTAGCATCCAGCTGCAGAACACTACAATTTATTTTACCTACAATTGTAGTTTCTCCACTAAAGATTACTTTGACAACGGTGAAATAGTGTGCAGCCTTTAGTTGCAACGAAACGTATGTGACAGAAAGTAATATTATGTTCCACAGATAAAGTTGTTTCGAAAATACGAAAAAAAGTTCGAACACATTTTTCAAATGAATGACAACGATTATTGTACATTGCAGAAAAAAGTCGCAACAGCAAAAAATAATGTTGAGTAAGGAAATTTGGGGAACACATTTATCTAGTTAACATATTTAAGCGATTAACGTTGGAAGACCATAGGTTAATGTAAGCTAGTGTAAGCCATTTGCAAATGTGAAATGCTGGTACATAAATAACCGGTGTAATCGCGAGAATGTTGTATGTAAGCATGCAGACGTGCATGCATTGTGTTGTACAGATGCCGGATGTCCGTTTGTGGGATGGAGTCACACGCGAATTGCATTTGGCTGGTCAAAACAGGAATGGTTAATGCTGGATTTGGATGACGCTTGAGCTGTTGTCCAATGGTGTCCCATGAGTGCTGCATTGGAGACAGATCTGATGAATGAGCAGGCCAAGGCCAGCATGTCGACACTCTGTAGACCATCTTGGGTTACAACAGCAGTATGTGGGCGAGAGTTATCCTGTCGGAAAACATCCCCTATATTGCTGTTCATGAATGACACCACAACAGGTCGGATCACCAGACTGGCGCACAGTTTTGCAGTCACGGTGTGTGGGATAAACATGAGAGTGCATCTGCTGTCATACGAAATTTTACTCCAGAACAGAACTCCAGGTGTTGGTCCAGCTTATTTGGCATGCACGCAGGTTGGTAGCAGGCCGTCAACCGGCCTCCTTCAAACCAACAGATGGCCATCACTGGCGCCGAGGCAGAACCAGCCTTCATTAGAAAACGCAACATGCCTTCATCCTGCCCTCCAATGAGCTCTTGCTTGAAACCACTGAATTCCTCCCCCCCCCCCCACCCCTTCCCCCACCCCAAATAACGGTGGTTAAAGTGAGCGGGCGATTTGGATGGGATTCGGATGGGATTCGGTTAATGAAAAGGGGACATACAATTCAAGGTTTATTTCCCCAAAACAATTAATTAATTGTAATAAATTACACTGTGGCTTACAAATTACAGTGACTCAAACAAATCAAGCTGCTTACAATATGAGGTAATAAAAGTGTTATATGCCACAGGTGAACAGAGAAACTTATTTGTGTCGTCTGAAGCACTGCCAAACAAAACTGTTTACAATTTGACACGTTAACAAATAATCATTGGGTATTAAACTACATACTTTCACCTAATACAGATAAATTTTATAATGTGAAGCACAAATGTATAATTTACAATTAAATTTTCAGTCGAAGTTACTCTTTCCTACACCTTTTTTAAAAGAGTGATAAAATTTCCAAAAGGTATCTCAATTAAAAATGCCCTAAAACCCTTAACACAACAACACGTACACGACTAGCTCAAATAATAAATATACGTACGGCAAAGTCCAACATTTGCTTCCTTACAGAAAGTTTGCTGATTTCAACAGCGCAGACCACATTCAGACTCTAGCCCACATGGGCCGCTTGCCGGTCAAAACATGTTACGACTGCGGCAGCGGGCAAACTTACATAGGTAATAAAAGAACACAGGCCACCTAGCAATCTTACCAAAATCAGTTTACACGAAGGAGAAAAGGAAGAGGGGGAGGGGGGGAACATAATAAATACCATACGAAATTGCACTTGCCAAACCTACTACTAAAAATACAGTATAAAAGGATCTCAATTAATGACAAAATCCGGGATAGGCCCAGCAATATTGCACCTGAGCGCTAGTAGCCTAAATAAGTTTGACAGATACCGAGGTCTGACATCATCTTAGGGCTAACTGGCACAACAAATAAATAAGAGTAAAAGAACAAGCAAATGGCAATGTCCGAGAATTTAAATAGGATTAAGTACACACGAGGCTAAAATCAATTGCTAGCACCTTGGACATCGTCTTAGGCTTAATTGGCACTACAAATAAATAAATGTAAAAGAACAGTCAAATGACAATGCCCAGCAATTTAAATAAAAATAAGTAAGCACAAGGCTAAAAGAAATTGCTAGCAACTTAACAAGTACACATAAAAATGTCAGACTGCTGCCACATCACAAAACGGAACAGGCGCGCGCGCAGTCCCCAGCAAGGCAGAAAACCAATAACACACACTCCAGCAACCGAGCCAGCCTGACCACCGTAATTTCAACTCAGAATCAGAGCGCGTGAGCACACCGGGTCCACGCAAAACACATACTGCCAAATAATTCCCACCAACAGATACAGCTGTCCCCCGGGCGGGAAAACGGGGGCGACGACCGGGTACACACCAGCAGAAAACTCGACACCTAGACTCCGGCCAAAACGGAATCACGCAGAAAATATAAACAACAGCTGAAGTAAGGTGAAAGGAACCCCGCCACGCAGACCAGACAGAGCAAACACACAGAAAGCCTGCCCTGCAGTCCTTACAACCCCTGGGTGCGGAAACCCAAGCGATATCGTGGCACCCTTTTCAGAGGCGGAGAACCTCGAGCGATCGCGTGCGGGAACCCATCAGTTGTCCACTACAGCACGTCACCAACACGCCACACTGCCCAATGCCCAAATCAACGAGGCCCGCCAACAAAGAGACGACACCTCCGTGCCGGCGCGTAAGGCAAAGTGCCGCCGGCTCGGTGCGAATCCAACTGCCGAGCCGAGCGCGCGCGGCCCCCCGCGAAAAACGCTCCAGAGGGCAGCAGCCGCCTCAGCGCCTGCGCAGGCCGAACCAGACGGAAACAGAAATACAAGTCGCTATCGATAGTGCCGTATACGCAACGCGCCAGAGAAATGTCACATAAGGGTCAGTGGTATGCACACTACAGGGCTTCTGGCTCGGAGCTGTCTTCGAAGTAACCGATTGGTAACACTTCGATGTGTGACGGTGGTGCCAACTGTTCCTCAAACTGCTCCTGCAGATGCTGTACGATATGCCAGGGCCATCCGCCAAACACGACAGTCTTCCCTCTCGGTAATGCCAACTGGCCGTCCGCAGCCATGTCTTCTTGAGACTGAACATTCTAGCAATGCCAGCAATCACGTTCGTAGCAACATTCCTGCCAAGTCTTTTTGCAGGATCGCGGAAGGAACATCCAGGTTCTCGTAGCCCTATTACAAGGCCGCGTTCAAACTCAGTGAAATATTGATAATGGCGACTTTGTTGCCTTAAAGGCACTCTAGACTCACCATGTCCAGTCTTACAGGTAACAAACGCTCACGACTGTTACAGCGTGTATTTAAAGCAAACCTCATTTGTGTACTCACAGACGCGCCACCAGAGCCGCTCCAAAATGTAGAAACACGACTACCGACTTTTGTTTATGCCGATCAGTTCATTCTTGGTGATACGATGTTTTTCTGTCAGTCTATATCAGTCCTGTAAGAATACACGCGCAGATTTATGAAATATTAATTGCAAGGTCTATCATTTTTCTGTTCATAACGTGCTTTCACGTAATCTCAAAATTTGAAGTACAAAATATTTCTGAGACCCTTACTTCAAAAAGTGGAGAATTTAACGTCAAACGACTACAGAGAGCTTTGAAGCAAAGTGTTTCAAAATCCTTGCTGAGACGTTTTGATATGTTAAGTTAGTTGACCCTCAGGGTTAAAACTCAATGGATGAAGAGCGGCGGTAAAATTATGATACCTAACTCACTACTAAAGGTTTCTCTACAACCAATGTTTTCTAATATATTATGGTCATGGAGGACAAAAATTGAGTCACCAAATTTTAAACCTGGATAGCTGATGGCAGTAGGAACCAAAATTACTAACGTTGTGTAGGCCGACAACGCACTATTTTTTAACTACGGAAACTTGGTGCCACGCTCTATGATTGGCCGTGGGATTGTCCTGTTGACGTTCGTCGGTTGACGGGCAGTGCTATGTGTTTTGGTTGGCAGGAGAGCCAACACCGTGTTACTAGAGGAGGCCGAAAGGCACGCGTTTTAACTCACGCAGGCTGACGTGAGGTCTGGAACAGGACAAGGAAATTAGAATTTAGAAAAACGGACGTAGCTGGTGGAATACTTAACTTTAATCCGTTAATGAAGAACGTCGGTCTTGACGGTACATGAATCAACATCAATAGTAACTGATAATGGCGCCTTGCTAGGTCGTAGCAAATGACGTAGCTGAAGGCTATGCTAAACTATCGTCTCGGCAAATGAGAGCGTATTTTGTCAGTGAACCATCGCTTGCAAAGTCGGTTGTACAACTGTGGCGAGTGCTAGGAAGTCTCTCTAGACCTGCCGTGTGGCGGCGCTCGGTCTGCAATCACTGATAGTGGTGACACGCGGGTCCGACGTATACTAACGGACCGCGGCCGATTTAAAGGCTACCACCTAGCAAGTGTGGTGTCTGGCGGTGACACCACACTATGGTTGTCGGTTCACACACACAAACGTCACTGCCCCAACGTGATACGCACGCGTTTCGAATTGGTCTTGCTGTTTGTCTCTACCTCACGTCAGAGGGGTTCACATGTAATCTTTGCTTCGGACCATACACGCGTCACCTGCGATTTAGTCAGTAAGTATGGCGGTACAGTATTCGTTTGAAGAACAACGAGATATGGTTTTTGTTTATGGACTAGCCGACGGCAGTGCGCATGAATCTTGACGGTTGTCTGAAGAACGGTAAACAGTAAGATGCCACCCACACCCGCAAACGTTTACAGCAATTCACCGGCAACTTGGCGAACAGGCTCGTTAGCGCGATATCATGGTGATGCTGGAAGGCCTCGAACACGACAGGATGGTACATTTGAAGGGAGTGTTGTCGAGCGCTTCGACATGACATCGGGGTCACTCATCGGTTAGTCTGGGAGGTTTTGGAGGATGACGGTCAGCAACCATTTAGTTTCTCCCCCTGTCCAAGACCTAAATACTGTGGCCGACTATGAACACAGGATAAGATTTTGCCGGTGGTTTCTGCGACGTGTTGCACGATACCTCGACTTCCCCGCCGTACTGTTCTTTACTGACGAGCGCACTTTCCATCGAGATGGCCTTTACAACACTCGGAACGTTTGTTACTCAGCAACGGGATATCCTGACGTCACATACGTTCACGGACACCAGGAACGATTTTCGCTCAACATTTGGGCAGGCATTGTGGGTGACCATCTGATTGGGTCGGTCCGTCTACCTCATCAACTTACTGGGGCAAATTATCTTCACTTTTTGCAAGAAACTCTACCCGGCCTGCTGAAAGATGTTTCCCTGGACATACAGCTACGCATGTAGTTGCAGCATGATGGAGCACCCGCACAAAACAGTCGTGCTGTGGACGGATATTTAAATGAACTCTCAGATGGCCGGGTAATTGGCAGAAATCCTCGTAGGACATGACAGCAGCCACAAGCAGGCCTCACGCCACCGGACATTCTCCTGTGGGGATTCTTCAAGGTTGTAGCTCACCCATCCGGACGTGAATCACCTACAAACGAAGACGAATTAATGGATCGCATTCAACATGCCAACAGTCACATCAGGGCAATGCCAGGAATCTGCATGAAGTCTGCCAAATTTTGATTTATCTATAGTTACCACTTCGTGTTCCACTTCACAGTCACATCACTTAACAGTCGACTTGGGTAGCTTTAGAAGGGTTGAAATGTGTGTGAGGGATCTGTTACTTTCACCCAAACCTCCTTATGTCAGACGCTTAGATCGGTACCAAACGTCGTATGTCGATAGTGTGCCAACCAAAGCTCCGATTTACTTCGTAGTCTGTGCTGGCGTCCAGCAGAACTGGCGTAAACGTTAACTGAAGTAACACCAGATTTATGGAGCACAGTAAAAGCATAACCGTAAGTAACTAGTACATACAGTTTCCGTGGGGAAATTGGTAACAACCCCAGTGACGACAATATATTTTACTGTATTATCCGTGAAAGTGTTATATGGGATAAGGTGTTCATGGTACTAAAAGGGCTGCTTGGAGTTTACACCAATGTTGTCTTGGCAGTCTCCTTTCTTGTCGTTTCTTTGAATGCAGTAATTCTATAGAGCACATTTGTAGTGTCACAGAATATATAATCAGAACAGAAGAATAAAGAACACAAGTACGGAAGTAACAGTAGTAGTAGTAAACAAAATAATGAGAGCGATAATAACTACCTAACGTTCAACTAACGAAGCGAAAGCAGACTGCCAAAAGAACATTGCTCCATTCTCCGTAAAGTCCTTTTACGTGGCAGGAAAATGTTCTCCCATACAGCAGCATCACACGTAAGCAATTAACAAATAATTTTTTATCAATTGGGTTTGAACGCGTGACCTTTGGTATGACGGCCGCACGCGCTAACAACTCACCTATCCGATATCTACGAAATAATCTCTCACAATTCCGCTTTTCCTGTGCTCGGTAGTTATAGTGTTACTTTTAATTACCGTTTACGCATCTTTCACTGGGCGAAAGCACAGAGCAGGTTCTAAATCGGTGTTTCGGCGTATATTCTATCGACATACAACGTTTGGTACCGACCGAGTGTCTGAGAACTGGAGGCTCGGATGTTAGGCGACATCCAGTAGTCCATGTTCCAGGTCTGAGCTATCCTTACCTCCTCATTCTGCAGTTCCTGCCTCTCTAATGACGACCCGATATTCGCCACCTTTATTGAAACCAGTAGGTCCACCTCTGATGCCATCTACTGGGCAGTTCCGCAGAACACAGGACTGTAATCCTACTTTTGATCAGATGTGTAAATGTCTGGACATATCATTCGAGAAACAATTTAAAAGGAGGATGTTTTAATGTTATTAGTTTAGCTTTCATTAGACTGTTCCATCGAACTGCCGTGCATATTTCTCAAACAATGTTACATAAACGTTTAGATGAAATTTTTGATTCTTTGGTTACTTATCGCTTCATACATCAGTTTCCTGACGAACTGCCTGTCTTTTCTTTAAAGGTCATATTTATTGTCATATTTGTGGATTACGTACATCACAGCACGAAATTCCAATCGTGTGCAATGAAAAATAGAAATTGCTATGAATTTGGGTTTGATGCATATTGAACTATATACTGCCGCATATGAAATTTAGGTAATATTGTTCTTTAAACTTGGGAGGAGATCAATATCTGCCTCCAATATATATGTTCACTTCCGATTGTATGTGGATAAGAATGAAATATTAACCACTTCCCTCGTGTCTCCTAACAGTTCAAGGTACCGAAACAATATTTTGGCATATAACAACATTGACGGTGCAGAGTACTTTTGGATATGGTTAATGTGCGGAACTTTCCTAATCACCACGATATGTGAGTAACTACAGATTATTTTCAATGGGATAACGTAATTTTTAAGGGTCATCGATAGGTGATGAAATGAGAATTAGTGTGGCTTTTCAACAAGAGAAGTGAAGAAATTACATATTTATTTTTATACCGAGGATATGTTTTTAATAAGCTATTGACCTCATATGTCCTCAATTCCTCATCTACTAAACCATTGCTTCGGGATTCTATCACAATTGCAACTACGTCATCGTGTTAGTGAAGTGACATTGCGTAAACTCTACTTTGCTTTGGTAAAAACAGTAAAGTCCCACGTGACAGCAAGGGAAATGTAGGTGTTACTCAAAATTCGCCATCGATGACGCTTCTCTGGAACTAAAAATGGTTAACAAGTCAAGCGAAAACAAATTGCTCCGTTTTGCGCAGTTACAGCGCATTCCTGCTAAACAGTATGTTTTTAATAATTAGCAACTGGTACTGAAACATACCAAAGTGTTTTCTTTCTGCACGTAAATGATTTGAGAAATATGAATTCATACCAAATAGCATACTTACTATCTTTCTGATACTATAAGTGAAGGATTAAACATACTGACCTCAAATATGTATTAGTTAGTCAAAGATATCAGAGTACACATTCAACTGCAAAATATGATGTGTTGACAAGCATTATTATACTGAAGCCGAAACAGGGCACAGTTCTATTAATTAAACACAGTTAGTTCGACATACATGATAGATAAAAGTTTTACAGTTAATTCCTTTTGTGAGTCACCTCCAACTATTGATAAAGATGAAAATACATTGTTTATTAAACGCATCACAAAAAATTCGAGGCGAACCGGTTCAGCAATTCACTTGGATAGGGGACAGGAACAAAAGGGTGGGCGTTGTACGCTGTGAATTGTTTTCATGTTTATCATATAATTATGATATAAAAATAAAATCCTCTAGTAAGCTTTAACCCACACTGCTCATCATGAAAAATACACGGGGTTACAGAACTTTACCGAAATTACAGCGGAAGGAATGATTAATTTTGAGTAACATCTACATATCTCCTTCTGCCACGTTAAAATTTGCTTCTTTTGCCGAAAGAAAGAGGAGTTTACAAAGCGACATCTCACTAACGTGCTAATGCTGTTGCAATTGCAACAAAATACTGGAACAGAGGTTTACTAAGCGAGGACTTGAGGGCACGTCAGGTCAACAGTTTCCAAAAATGCACATTCACATGAAAAAATAAACTTGTAATTTCTTCACTTACACAGCAATTCTAATTTTACCGCCTATCGATCATATTTGAAAAATTACGTTACACGGTTGAAAAAATCTGTAGTTGCTAGTATATTGACGCAGATAAGAAAGTTCTCTAAGTTAAACACATGGCTAATAACTCTTCTCTTTGAATGCTGTCATTTGCCAGAATCTCTTTTCGATATCACGAATTGTTTAGAAGATACGAGGAATGTAATGAATATTTGTCGTGTGAGCACACATGACCGAAGTGAATGGACTACGTACAATCCATTTTTAGAGACTGGAGGCAGATGTTGATCTCCTCCCAGGTTTAGAGAAAAATCAGTACGTTAGCTAAATTTCATACACAGCAACGTACGGTGTAATACGCACCAAACTCTAAATCATATGGATCCCTAATTTTCATTGCATCACTTTCTAATTTCATGCAGTGTGTTAATGATGGGGAAATATCAGAATAATTATGAACGAGAACGAAACGATGGACATTTCATCGTGAAGCCAACATGTAACACTACAAGTAATATAAAAATAAATGCGTTGTTTACACAGTAGATTCTTTAAAATAGTGTGAGGAAGATAGCAGAGCAGCCGGCGCGCGTGACGTTTTACTTGCAATGGGACTGCTGTACCCTGACTAAGAGGCTCACCAGCGTTTTCTGTGTCCACACCTGTAGCCGTGTGTAACCTAACTGGACAGCATGACGAGTACACAGACTATCGGCTTTCTGTTTGTTCTTACACTAATAGGAAGTGTACAATGACTGTACACCTGCACTTTCAGACATATCAGAAGATTATTTTTGGAAATTCGTTTAGCTAACCAAAAGTAATCGAGACCACTGTTATACGAGTGTGTATTTCCCTTGAAGTCCATCTTTTCTATGCTTTCCACTTTTAACTGGGTTAAGTTGTAGACTATGAGAGCATGCAGCTAATAGAAGAAATAACAAAAAAGGGAAAAAAAGGCGATCATATCAAAAATAAAAATGCAATTAAAGCCGAAAAATGCGCATCAAATGAGCGTAAATGGCAATTTCTTTCACACTCCACGCAAATAGATGATAGCACTTCTAGTAAATTTGGCTTGTAGGAAGTGCACTCAGATGTGTTTCTAGTGAAATCTCTAAACCATTTCGCCGTTCAGTGCTATTCTCAGTGCAACTGAATATGCCCAATGACTCTATGTTCGAAGAGGTTCAGTAGTGGATGTACCTTCAATACTTCATGTCTTTTCTTGTGTTAGAAGCCAATGTAAAAAACTATGAGAGTATAGCTAGCGCTTAGCTAAACTTTTACTGATGTTTTACACTACTGCTTGGCAAAACTGAAACACCTAGATCGAGACATGTGATCGCAATGAAATTTATTTCACCAATTAGGGATGTGACACACAAATGATCAGCATTTCAGAACTGTGTATCGAATGCGGAAATTCAGTATGGAACATGTCACCAAATGGTACAATCAGAACCACTAGACTTCGTGGCATGGAATCAACGAGTGCCTAAATATGCTGCTGGGGAATACTTTGCTACACAATTTGTAGGCGTATCTACAGTGCATCAACTATGACTGTGAGAGGACCTGAACGAACATATTGCCGACCTACGATATCCCTGACATATTCGATGGATGATATGTGAGGTAAAAGGACAGGCTAGGGAATCAGTGGTACCTGTTGTTCTTCGAAGAAGACTTGCATATTTCTTTTCTCATACGCCCTACTGAAATATGGCATGGGGAATGACGTGCTGGAGAGGCAGGGCCTCAGGCTGTAAGACCTCTCTGATGTAGCGATAGCTGTACAGGTAGTCCTCAAGACGTAGAAGGCGAGATCCCTTGTTTCAGGCAACGGCGTCCCAAACCATCACATTCGACGCTTGGCTGCTATGACGCTCAACAGTACAGTCTGCCCGACTGCGTTCACCAAGGCGAGTTTGAACAACGCCCGTAAACACTACATTTTGTCGCTCAGAACACCAGTGTCGGTATACTCGTACCCACTGCGTTGTTGGGTTTTGGTGAATGAGAGCCGACATAATGTCATGCCGTGCTACCAGTTCAGCTGGCAGGAGACAGCGTCGAACCGTCGACGCGGACTTGTGCACACCCAATTCTCCAACGTCGCGCCTATACTGTGGACGAAGCTCTTCTGTCCATTATGGCCAAGTGGGCAAGATGGCGGTCATTTCGCTCTGTGGTCACACTGAGTCGTCCAGTACCCTGTCAGCACTGTTCACAGCCCTCTTCCTTGTACTGGTCCAAAATATGCCTCACTGTTGAAGCAACGTCCCCCTACAAGTTGCAATGTCACGGAACGACGGACCGCCTCCTGGATGCCAGTCATTCTGTCCTGTTCGAAGTCACTCACATGCCTGTGAAGCCAGCGAGGCGTAGTGGCATTCGGTTACACACTTCCACTTCGAGTGACGGCTCCGCACCCACAGAGCTTGTATAACACTGATCCGACCGGGGACCGTCGGGCCTACGTGCATGCCACCTCCGTACCATTTAATTCACGTATCATGGTTCTGCCCTTTATTGTGGCGTGTTGAAGAACATTGGTTCTGAGTGCTCCACATTTTACAAGCAGTCGTGTAAGAAGTATACACTGACAGTCAAGAACACTGTAGGTACCAGTTATAAAGTGGCAGTATCTGAATGTTTTAAAACGCAGTTTTAGGAATTTTACTGATTAGCTGGCACAACACTTCCAGCATGGTCATACGAGTACGAATGACAAAGAATGATCTACTACACCATTTTTATGAGAAGGACCGGGAACCGCAAGAGAAGAGGATACCATGGTGCTCGGAGAGCACCATATTACATTGAAGGTGACGAGGGAAAACGTATTCTATGAAAAAAAATGGGACGTACCACGAAGGAACTGTTCGCTTATGACGGAAATCGGTATATGTGGTTTAATTGTACGGAATAAGAACTGATTACAGGTCCACAAAAACTGAATAATTTATTCAAGAGGAAAAGCTTCTCAGACTGAGGAACGCACCAATGCGCTGATCCACCTCTGGTCATTACGCAAGCACTTATTCAGCTTCGAATTGATTGGCAATGGAAGTCCGCCTGAGGGATTTAGAGCCAAATACTGTCCAATTCGCAAGTACGATCTTCAAAACCACACGCAGATTTGAGAGCACTGCCCATAATGCTCGTAGCGTTCTCAGTTGGGGAGAGGTTCGAAGACCTTGCTAGTCAACGTGGAGTTTATCAAGCTCGAAGACAAGCTGTAGAAACTCTCGCTCTTTCCAGGTGGGCTATCTTGCTTAAATATGATCCCAGGATACCTTGCCATAAAGGGCAACAAAAAGGGGCACAGATCACCGTCCACGTACCGCTGTGCTCTGAGGACGCCGCAGATGATGCCTAAAGGAGTCCTGATACTAAAATGTAGACTTTCACGGCCGGAAATATCATGTCCATTATAATTATCCGGGCTGTTATGCCGTGCTCGGTTGATGAATTCTGTGTCGATTCCCAACGTTTCGTCTCCGACTGCGGGAGACATCTTCAAGGGGGTCCGTAGCTCGATGGAAGGTCCAACACACCCACTGGCACGTAGCGAGGCTGAGCGCTGGAGACAACTCTACTGGAATCAATGACGTTTCAGTCCGCAGACGTGTCTGGAGACGCCCCAGACAACAGTGGGCTACCAATCTGAATGTCGTTCGCCATATGGACGACAAGCAGAAGCGATGGTCTGGGGTGCCACACGTTTTCATAGTAGGACCCCTTTGGTTTTCATCTGCGGCATCAGTACGCCAAACCGGTACATCGTCGATATTCTACGCACCATTTTGTTGCCATTCATAGCAATCTACCCTGTGCTTCAATTTAAGAAAGTTAATGCCTACCCACACATGGCTCTGGTTATTTTCCTGCCAAGATAATAGAATTCCTTAACTTCATCTACTTAGTGACTATCACCTCCTGAGAAGCGACAAGGTAGTAGTAGGCAAAACGCAACAGGGAATAACAATATTAATGTGGTAATAGTAAACTGCAGGAGCGTCTATAGAAAGGTCCCAGAACTGCTCTCATTAATAAACGGTCACAATACCCATATAGTACTAGGGACAGAAAGGTGGCTGAAACCAGATGCAAACAGTAATGAAATTCTAAAATCAGATTGGAATGTATACCGCAGAGATAGGCTGGACAGTGAAGGGGGAGGCGTGTTTATAGCGACAAAAAGTGCAATAGTATACACTGCTGGCCACCGTAAATGCAACACCCTGAAGGAAGCATCCGAATCAAGTGAAATTTACACCATGGGTTTGCAGCGATGAGATATGCAACTGATTAGAATTTCAGCGCAGACGCACATCACGCGCGCCTGTGGCGCCACCTCATAGCGCCATTTAAGGCTTGGCGATTTCGACGAGTGTACGTTCGGCACGTGTGTTTACCTTGTGGTTGTTTCACAAGACGATCAGTTATGCCTCGTAGACAACAGCGAACATCTTTTGATCGAGTATCCGAGTTCGACAGAGGAAGGATAGTGGCTTACCGAGATTGTGGATTATCATACAGAGAAATCGCTAGTCGTGTTGGACGAAACCAAACAACTGTAATGCCGATATGTGACCGTTGGATGCAGGAGGGTACGACGGACCGACGTGGTCGATCGCATTTACCTCGGTGCACCACTGCACGTGCTGATAGGCAAATTGTGCGCATGGCAGTGACGGATCGCTCAGTGACATTCCGAACCATAGCACAGCACATTGCGTCTGTAACGCATCATCCAGTGTCTGCGCGTACCATTCGACGCCGTTTACAGCAGAGTGGTCTGTCCGCAAGACGTCCATTGCTTCGTCTACCATTGACGCAGAACCACAGACGTCTCCGTCGCCAATGGTGTGATGACAGACGGATGTGGACGGCAGAATGGAATGACGTTGTCTTTACTGACGACGCACGCTTCTGTCTGCAGCACCACGATGGTCGGATTCGAGTGTGGAGACACCGTGGAGAGAGGATGCTGGACAGCTGCATTATGCACCGCCACACTGGTCTTGCACCGGGTATTATGGTACGGGGCGGTATTGGATATTACTCTCGCACGCCTCTACTACGCATTGCCGGTACTTTAAATAGCCGGCGCTACATATCCGAGGTGCTGGAGCCAGTTGTCCTTCCTTGCCTTCAGGGCTCGGCCACAGCCATACTTCAACAGGATAATGCGCGACCACACGTGGCACGCATTGTCCAAAAGTTCTTCGTCAATAACCAGATTGAATTGCTTCCCTGGCCGGCTCGCTCTCCGGATCTTTCGCCGATAGAAAACATGTGGTCCATGGTAGCTCAATGAGTGACCCAGATTACATCCCCAGCTGCTACACCAGATGATCTTTGGCAACGTGTGGAAGCTGCTTGGGCTGCTGTACCCCAGGAACACATCCAACGTCTCTTTGACTCAATGCCGAGACGTGTGGCAGCGGTGATCTCCAACAATGGCGGCTACTCTGGCTACTGATTCTGGCAGGACCACATGTCACAGACGTCTGCACACGTAATCATCTGATGCTTGGTCAACATGTTATCTACAAAATAAATCTTGTTGTGCTTTCTCTTGTCTTTCTTGGTGTTGCATTTACGGTGGCCAGCAGTGTAGAAGGAAATTGACGGAGACCTGAAATGTGAAATAATTTGGGTGAAGATCACGGTTAAAGCAGGCTCAAACATGGTAATTGGATGTCTCTATAGGCACCCTGGTTCAGCAGCTGTTGTGACAGAATACCTGAAGGAAAATTTGGAAAATATTTCGAGTAGATTTCCCGACCATGTTATAGTTCAGGGTGGGGATTTTAATTTGCTGGGTATAGACTGGGAGACTCAAACCTTCATAACGGGTGGCAGGGACAAAGAATCCAGTGAAATTTTTTTAAGTGCATTATCTGAAAACTACCTTGAGCAGTTAATCAGAGAACCGACACGTGGCGATAACATATTAGACGTTCTGGTGACGAACGGACCTGAACTATTTGAAACAGTTAACGCAGAACAGGGAATCAGCGATCATAAAGCGGTTACTGCATCGATGATTTCAGCCGTAAATAGAAATATTAAAAAAGGGAGGAAGATTTTTCTGTTTAGCAAAAGTGACAAAAAGCAGATTTCAGAGTACTTGACGGCTCAACACAAAAGTTTTGTCTCAAGTACAGATAGTGTTGAGGATCAGTGGATAAATTTCAAAACCATCGTACTATATGCATTAGATGAGTATGTGCCAAGCAAGATCGTAAGAGATGGAAAAGAGCCACCATGGTACAACAACCGAGTTAGAAAACTGCTGCGGAAGCAAAGGGAACTTCACAGAAAACATAAACATAGTCAAAGCCTTGCAGACAACCAAAAATTACGCGAAGCGAAATGTAGTGTGAGGAGGGCTATGCGAGAGATGTTCAATGAATTCGAAAGTAAAGTTCTATGTACGGACTTGGAAGAAAATCCTAAGAAATTTTGGTCACATGTCAAAGCGGTAGGTGGATCAAAACAAAATGTCCAGACACTCTGTGACCAAAATGGTACTGAAACAGAGGATGACAGACTAAAGGCTGAAATACTAAATGTCTTTTTCCAAAGCTGTTTCACAGAGGAAGACTGCACAGTGGTTCCTTCTCTAGATTGTCGCACAGAGGACAAAATGGTAGATATCGAAATAGACGACAGAGGGATAGAGAAACAATTAAAATCTATCAAAAGAGGGAAGGCCGCTGGACCTGATGGGATACCACTTCCATTTAACACAGAGTACGCCAAGGAACTTGCCCCCTTCCTGCAGCGGTGTACCGTAGGTCTTTAGAAGAGCGTAGCGTTCCAAAGGATTGGAAAAGCGCACAGGTCATCCCCGTTTTCAAGAAGGGACGTCGAACAGATGTGCAGAACTATAGACCTATATTCTAACGTCGATCAGATGTAGAATTTTGGAACACGTATTAGGTCCGAGTATAATGACTTTTCTGGAGACTAGATATCTACTCTGTAGGAATCAGCATGGGTTTCGAAAAAGATCGTGTGAAATCCAGCTCGCGCTATTCGTCCACGAGACTCAGAGGGTCATAGACACGGGTTCCCAGGTAGGTGGTGTGTTTCTTGACTTCCGTAAGGCGTTCGATACAGTTCCCCACAGTCGTTTAACGAAAAAAGTAAGAGCATATGGACTATCAGACCTATTGTGTGATTGTATTGAAGAGTTCGTAGATAACAGAACGCAGCATGTCATTCTCAATGGAGAGAAGTCTTCCGAAGTAAGAGTGATTTCAGGTGTGCCGCAGGGGAGTGTCGTAGGAATACACATAAATGACCTTGTGGATGACATCGAAAGTTCACTGAGGCTTTTTGCGGATGATGCTGTGGTATATCGAGGGGTTGTAACAAATTAAACGGGAATGCAGGAGGATCTGCAACGAATTGACGCATGATGCAGGGAATGTGCTGCGAATACATAGAAAGAAAAATCCTTTATCATTTAGCTACAATATAGCAGGTCAGCAACTGGAAGCAGTTAATTCTGTGAATTATCTGGGAGTAGGTATTAGGAGTGATTTAAAATGGAATGATCATATAAAGTTGATCGTCGGTAAAGCGGATGCCAGACTGAGATTCATTGGAAGAATCCTAAGGAAATGCAATCCGAAAACAAAGAAAGTAGGTTACAGTACACTTGTTCGCCCAGTGCTTCAATATTGCTCACCAGTGTGGGATCCGTACCAGATAGGGTTGATAGAAGAGATAGAGAAGATCCAACGGAGAACAGCGCGCTTCGTTACAGGATCATTTAGTAATCGCGAAAGCGTTACGGAGATGATAGATAAACTCCAGTGGAAGACTGCAGGAGAGGCGCTCAGTAGCTCGGTACGGGCTTTTGTTAAAGTTTCGAGAACATAGCTTCACCGAGGTGTCAAGCAGTATATTACTCTCTCCTACGTATATCTTGCGAAGAGACCATGAGGATAAAATCAGAGAGATTAGAGCCCACACAGAGGCATACCGACAATCTTTCTTCCCACAAACAATACGAGACTGGAACAGAAGGGAGAACCGATAGAGGTACTCAAAGTACACTCCGCCACACACCGTCAGGTGGCTTGCAGAGTATGGATGTAGATGTAGATGTAGATCAATCCTGATGCTAAGTTTCTCGATGTTCTCATTTCTGCTACTTCTTATTACTTTCGTCTTTTGACGATTTACCCGCAATCCATTAGACTGTTCATTCCATTCAACAGATCATGTAATTCTTCTTCACTTTCACTCCGGATAGCAATGTCATCAGGGACTCGTATCATTGATATCCTTTCACCTTGAATTTCAATCCCACTCCCGAACTTTTCTTTTAATTCCATCATTGTTTCTTGGATGTACAGATTGAACAATAGGGGCGAAAGACTACATCCCTGTCTTACTACGTTTTCAACCTGAGCGCTTCGTTCTTGGACGCCCAATCTCATTATTCCCTTTTGGCTCATGTACAATATTGAATACTACCCGCCTCTCCCTACAGATTATACCAATATTCCTCAGAATTTCGAACATTTTGAACAATTATACATTATCGGACGCTTTCTCCAGGTCGACAAATACTTGGAAGATAAATCTGGAGAAGATTGGAAAAGGTGTTTAGGATGTTTGTATTGTGTACATGAACTCTGTGCTGGGACTGAGAAACATGGCTGGAAGAAGTAAAAATTTGAAAAGTGCAAATGATAGCCTCAATGTAGTTAAAAGTGTATCATGAATTTGTTCAGACTGGAATACCTCAGCATTACTTTTTCTAATAAAAAAATATTCCTGTACGTATGCAATCTTGAGTTTTCCTTATTAAATAACACCATCCGAAATTAAGAACAACACTATCTGAAATGGCACATCCTTTTAGTACACTCTCCAAAATGCATACGTTTCTTTGACACACATTATGAAATGTAATCTGTTGACTTTCTGTGTAAAAGGTCATATATAACTAATATCTATTATCCTTTAATACGTCAGCCGTTTTTAGGAGCTTTCGGCTGATTTTTTCCCAACCATGTCAGACTTCCTTAGCTACCCGACAACTGCGCACCTCACTCCCCATGTTCTCATAACATGGGAACCAGTGATTTCTTCCTTTATACTTCAATTTAAAAAACCGCTGCGTGGCAGGCACGTCCAGAATGACAGCGAGGTAATATTCCGGGTGGGATGTTTCCCGAAAAATTGAACTACAGGCTTCTACAACCAAGATCTACGCCAAGCCATCCTTCGCTGGCAAAAATGTATACCGTTGAAGTGCGAATATGTCAGTAAGATTCATGATTTGATTGCTGCGGGGTGATAATTAACATTTTATGAATACTCCTTGCAAGTACCGTGCTTTGAAATACACGTGGCAGGTGAAGCTAAGAAAGAGTACAGCATGGTGGGCTGCAGTGTCACATGGCACACTATTGATCGCAATTACTCAACTTAGCATTACTAGGTTCTTAGGTGCAAACTCCTCAGAGATGAGAGGAAGTGATAATGCTGAAGGATATGTCAACATCACGGCCTAATTACGTTCAGTGCTGTTATACTTAGTACGTAAATGGAAGAGTTAATTTGGTATGCAGCATCTAATCCCTTCAACAAAAAAGAAAAAAAATCAAACATTAAGATAGATTGAAAGATAAGACACAGAAATTAGTCAAAAGATAGTATTACACGATGCTTCGACCTTTCACGCCTGAATATTGTCATAATGAGGTTGACCAGCTGTATGTAAGGGGCATAGTTTCTACGTCAGAATCTGTTTGGCAAGTTCTAGAGCGCAAGTAATCACTATGGTGGCTTGCTGTGAGAGAGAAACTTCAAGTTTTCTCATCATATCCCCCATTTTATATGTAACTTGGGTAATTACTGGTCTGGCACCACCGGAAAGAGAAATAAGAGACGAAACCACCTGCTGTAATCCACAGTGGTGTCGACGGAGGAAGCTACCGCTGCGTTCTGGAATCTGGTTTATAACAGTTGCATTCATGACAGCAATGTTGAGCTACACATATGATAAATGGGACTTCCGTGAATGGGAACTTGCGTCGGTGGCATTCCTTATTCAGAAATGGATGGGAAGGGCGAAACTGTTGCTCACATATGGGATATGCGCCTCAACTGTTTTAGAACGTCTCGAATCTTTCATAAGAGCCCTGAGATTCGCGGACAACTCTGTAAGTCGAAGCGAAAAAGGAAACGGAAAGAATACGTTGGGCAGCGTCCTCCTAGTTATCTACTGTACAGTAATTGCGAGCATACTTGTGATAGGATTAAAAGATTATAACGAAATTCCTTCGAGGTTGCTTCTCGCTGTATTCGTCATTTTCAAGTCGATGGTAACGCTGCAGTTCACCTTTCTGGTTCTCGAGCTGAGGAAGAGGTTCCAGAGTGTTAATGCCCGTCTACGAGAGCTGATACCACCACTGTGTGTGCCCGAGGTACGTGCAGTGTTTGGAAAAGCCGTGGGTGAGGTGTCTTCACAGGCTGTCCCTGGGCGGCTGCGCCAGCTGAGGGAGGCGTACGTGGTGCTGGTGCACGCTGCGGACACCCTGCAGCGGCACTTTGGACTGCCGATGGCCCTGGGCATAGGCCACTGCATAGCCGGCGCCACCTTCTCCGCCTACGGGTTGCTCAGCCCTGCGGTGTTGCGGCAGTCGGCCATCCAGGAGGCGAGCCTGTCTGCGCTGTGGCTGGTCCACCACTCTTCGCAGCTGGTGGCGATGACGCTGGCGTGCGCGGTGGCTGTGGACGAGGCAACCGAGACCGGGGTGCTACTGGTGAGGGCCTCAGCGGTCTGTGGCTGGCGCTGCCCGGAGGTGGACGCCTTCCTGCAGCTCACACTGTGGGGACCCAGGGTGCGCTTCACCGCCGCCGGACTGGTCGTTGTGGACCGGAGCCTGCTAGTCTCTTCACTCGCCTTGGTCGTCACCTACCTTGTCGTCCTGGGACAGCATTGAGGAGCTTTCTTTTTCCTGTGTCATTCTCTTCATTGCGAGTCACATGGTATGTTACCAAACTTCTCTGGACAACCCAACCAAATGCTCTTCTTGCAACGTAAAGCTTACCACAGAAAGAAAGAGTAGTATGACACTGTTGACAGACAGACCAAAAGGCACAGACTCGTCTATCTAATCGGAGAGGGCTATCTTCCTTCACGTGGAATGGCCACTTTTTCCAGCGGGCGAGAGTTTTGCCTTAAATCTGTCGAGTATAGATGATTCCAATGTAAGTGTGCATAATGTGGTGTCGTGTTTCAGTTGTACAATGATGAGACAGCCTACTGTTCATTGCGACCTTTGGTCAATGTCACTAGCGTCATTAACTGTGCTAATCAGAAAATAATCTTTCGTTTACTTACCGTCAGTGAAGTTTATGTGCACGTCCAATAACTTCATGTATTCAGTTCATATTAGGCCAGTAGAAATTTTCAGTGCTCCTAGTGATTATAAAGGAAATGGAATATGCTTCCATAAGATATGATTATGGCATAACAACGAGAGTTCTCAGGTCAGCAGCTGGTGTATTTTGTTTTTCTTAGATACTCAACATTCTTTGTTCTCCATGCATCAATTAACCTTCTGCTTTATTAGAACGATTCGACAACATTTGGTGTGCTGCTGTGTACACTGCTTATTTTGTTATTCGCTGTTGAACGCTACCCGTAAGAACTCATTTACAGTATACCATGACACATCATATAAGCAGGTCAGTGCACTTTACAACAACCGGTGTACACTCGTAAGTGATTAACGTAAATTGACAGTCCAGTCAATTTTGTGAGGTACTATTTGTAACGCGACCGACTATTAGCGCCCATTATTTTGTCAGGACCAAAGCTAAAGGTCCTGTCAACAAAGAGTTACCTGTGATCTCCTGTGGTTAATATTAATAGTGAATGAGTTGTCTGACTGATATCTTTCTGAGGCTACGTCACCTTTTACCACAATTTTACTTTCCATATTCAAAAATTTCATGGTGTAAACTTTTATTTTCAAAGTTGTTGTTGTTGTGGTCTTCAGTCCAGAGACTGGTTTGATGCAGCTCTCCATGCTACTCTATCCTTGCAAGCTTCTTCATCTCCCAGTACCTACTGCAACCTACATCCTTCTGAATTTGCTTAGTGTATTCATCTCTTGGTCTCCCTCTACGATTTTTACCCTCCACGCTGCCCTCCAGTACTAAATTGGTGATCCCTTGATGCCTCAGAGTATGCCCTACCAACCGAAACCTTCTTCTAGTCAAGTTGTGCCACGAAATCCTCTTCTCTCATTAGTTATGTGATTTACCCATCTAATCTTCAGCATTTCTCTGTAGCACCACATTTCGAAAGCTTCTATTCTCTTCTTGTCTAAACTATTTATCGTCCACGTTTCACTTCCATACATGGCTACACTCCGTACAAATACTTTCAGAAACGGCTTCCTGACACTTAAATCTATGCTCGATGTTAACAAATTTCTCTTCTTCAGAAACGCCTTCCTTGCCATTGCCAGTCTACATTTTATATCCTCTCTACTTCTATCATCATGAGTTATTTTGCTCCCAAAATAGCAAAACTCCTTTACTACTTTAAGTGTCTCGTTTCCTAATCTAATTCCGGCAGCATCACCCTATTTAATTCGACTACATTCCATTATCCTCGTTTTGCTTTTATTGATGTTCATCTTATATACTCCTTTCAAGACACTGTCCATTCTGTTCAACTGCTCTTCCAGGTCCTTTGCTGTCTCTGACAGAATTACAATGTCATCGGTGAACCTCAAAGTTTTTATTTCTTCTCCATGGAGTTTAATACTTACTCCTTATTTTTCTTTTGTTTCCTTTACTACCTGCTCAATATACAGATTGAATAACATCGGGGATGGACTCCAACCCTGTCTCACTCCCTTCCCAACCACTGCTTCCCTTTCATTCCCCTCGACTCTTATAACTGCTATCTGGTTTCTGTACAAATGGTAAATAGCCCTTCTCTCCCTGCATTTTACCCCTGCCACCTTCAGAATTTGAAAGAGAGTATTTCACTCAACATTGTCAAAAGCTTTCTCTAAGTCTACAAATGCTAGAAACGTAGGTATGCCTTTCCTTAATCTATTTTCTAAGATACGTCGTAGGGTCAGTATTGGCTCACGTGTTCCAACATTTCTACGGAATCCAAACTGATCTTCTCCGAGGTCGGCTTCTACCAGTTTTTCCATTCGTCTGTAAAGAATTCGTGTGAGTATTTTGCAGCCGTGGCTTATTATACTGATAGTTCGGTAATTTCCACATCTTTTAACACCTGCTTTCTTTGGGATTATTATTATATTCTTCTTGAAGTCTGAGGGTATTTCGCCTGTCTCATACATCTTGCTCACTAGATGGTAGAGTTTTGTTAGGCCTGGCTCTCCCAAGGCTGTCAGTAGTTGTAATGGGATGTTGGCTATGACTGGGCCTTGTTTTGACTTAGGTCTTTCAGTGCTCTATCGAACTCTTCACGCAGTATCATATCTCATATTTCATCTTCATCTACATTCTCTTCCATTTCTGTAATGTTGTCCTCAATAACAACTCCCTTGTATAGACCCTCTATATACTCCTTCCACCTTTCTGCTTTCCCTTCTTTGCTTAGTACTGGGTTTCCATCTGAGCTTTTGATATTCATGCAAATTGTTCTCTTTAGTTAAAGGTCTCTTTAATTTTCCAGTAGGCAGTATCTACCTTACCCCTAGTGATATGCGCCTCTACATCCTTACATTTGTCCTCTAGCCATCCCTGATTAGCCAATTTGCACTTCCTATCGATCTTATTTTTGAGACGTTTATGTTCCTTTTTGCCTGCTTCATTTACTGCATTTTTGTATTTTCTCCTTTCATCAATTAAATTCAACATCTCTTCTGTTACCCAAGGATTTCTATTAGCCCTCGTCTTTTTACCTACTTGATCCTCTGCTACCTTCACTGTTTCGTCTCTCAAAGCTACCCGTTCTTCTTCTACTGTATTTCTTTGCCAGTCGTTCCCTTATGGTCTCCCTGAAGCTCTCTACAACCTCTGGTTCTTTTATTTTATCCAGGTCCCATCTCCCCAATTTCCCACCATTTTGCAGTTTCTTCAGTTTCAATGTACAGTTCATAACCAATAGATTGTGGTCAGAGTCCACATCTGCCCCTGGAAATGTCTTACAATTTAAAACCTGGTTCCTGAATCTCTCTCTTACCATTGTATAATCTACCTGAAACTTGTCAGTATCTCCAGGTTTCTTCCATGTATACAACCTTCTTTCATGATTCTTGAACCAAATGTTAGCTATGATTAAGTGATACTCTGTGCAAAATTCTACCAGGCAGCTTCATCTTTCTTTTCTTACTCCCATTCCATATTCACCTACTACGTTTCCTTCTCTTCCTTTTCCTAATGTTGAGTTCCAGTCACCCATGACTATTAAATATTCGTCTCCCTTCACTATCTGAATAATTTCTTTTATCTCATCATACATTTCATCAATCTCTTCGTCATCTGCAGAGCTATTTGGCATATAAACTTGTACTATTGTGGTAGGCGTCATCTTCGTATCTATCTTGGCCAGAATAATCCGTTCACTATGCTGTTTGTAGTAGCTTACCCGCATTTCTATTTTCCTATTCATTATTAAACCTACTCTTGCATTACCCCTACTTGATTTTGTATTTATAACCCTGTATTCACCCGACCAGAAGTCTTGTTCCTCCTGCCACCGAACTTCAATAATTTCCACTATATCTAACTTTAACCTGTCCATTTCCCTTTTTAAATTTTCTAACCTGCCTGCCCAATTAAGGAATCTGACATTCCACGCTCCGATCCATAGAACGCCAGTTTTCTTTCTCCTGATAACGACGTCCTACTGAGTAGTCACCGCCTGGCGACCCGAATGGGGGACTATTTTACCTCCGGAGTATTTTACCCAAGAGGACGACATCATCATTTAACAATACAGTAAAGCTGCATGCCCTCGGGAAAAATTACAGCCGTAATTTCCCCTTGCTTTCAGCTGTTCACAGTACCAGCACAGCAAGGCCGTTTCGGTTAGTGTTACAAGGCCAGATCAGTCAATCATCCAGACTGTTGCCCCTGCAACTACTGAAAAGGCTGCAGCCCCTCTTCAGGAACCACACGTATGTCTGGCCTCTCAACAGATTCCCTTCCGTTGTGGTTGCACCTACGGTACGGCTATCTGTATCGCTGAGGCATGCAAGCCTGCCCTCCAACGGCAAGGTCCATGGTTCATGGGGGGGGGGGGGGGTTATTTTCAAAGATTCTCTCAAATGTAATTAAAAAAATTAAATAATTAAAGAAAACAGTGAAAGTATGTTTGTATTATATTGTTATATACGAGAGCTAAAATCTGTCTGTCACAATTATATATTCTGTAAATAAATGTGTCATGAAAAATTCTACCAAAGTTGCACATTTGAATGAAATGTTTCTTCATTGCGGTATAAAAATTCAATGATAGTAATGATCAAGATATTACATCTGTACAAGACATTCAATTATGGTATACAACTATAGTTTACCCCTAATATCCCATCATTGCTGTAATCTTTAATATTAGAAAAAAACTTTACAAACAGTTCACTTCCATTTTAACCACAGTCTGTTGTTTTCTCCGATATGTTTAGTGTAATTCTTCTTAAACCAGGTTAAGACCAACCACTTCTTCAATAAACCTGTAGACATAAGAAAACGCAATGCACTAACCCCGAATAATTTACTACTCTATGTTCATAAGTCAATGGACATCATATTCGAATCTGTCACCTGACCATCAGTGGATGTTCTATTAGAATCCGTAATTTGAGCGCTAATTGGGGAAGACGTTAGGAAGATCAAGGATGTAAAGAATAGAGACGGTAATTAGTTTCTCCTCCTCAGGAGCCAGCTAATTAATTTTCTGGAAAAGCTTACCTCCACTAAAAATGTTGCAAAGATCATTGCAGATTTGTAGTGGAAGGATTCACTAAGTTAAACACATGGACAACCTAATTTTGATAACTGTGTTCATAAAGCGATCAGTCAGTCTTGTTATGCTGTGTGGTCAGTTAAATGTCGAATATCGTCTCTGAGATAATGTGGGTTCATTGGTACACAATAAAAGAAACTGATGTGGTAAATCAGCATTTCTCGCATTTGGGAGAACGACGGTTCAGTTCCGTGTCCGGCCATCCTGACTTCGGTTTTCCGTGATTTCCCTAAATCGCTCCAGGCAAATACCGGGATGGTTCCTTTGAAAGGGCACGGCCGACTTCCTTCCCCGTACTTCCCTAATCCGATGAGACCGATCTCCTCGCTGTTTGGTCTCTTCCCCCAAAACAAACTAACCAAATCAGCATTTCGTATTACACCTATGGCGGACACATCCGACGTCTGAAATCTGGTATCTCCTTTCACGTAATAACTGTAAATGAAAAGCTGATATTTACATATCATGTATATGGTTCAAATGGCTCTGAGCACTATGGGACTTAACATCTATGGTCGTCAGTCCCCTAGAACTTAGAACTACTTAAACCTAACTAACCTAAGGACATTACACAACACCCAGTCATCACGAGGCAGAGAAAATCCCTGAACCCACCGGGAATCGAACCCGGGAACCCGGGCGTGGGAAGCGAGAACGCTACCGCACGACCACGAGCTGCGGACTCATGTATATACAAGGATATTGTCTGACTCTGAAATATATAGACCAAATGAAATTTATATGGATTCAGCATATTCGTAGTTAAGGAGATACTAATCAATTTACTCTTACACGATGGTGGCTGGAACAAGAAAGACTACGCAAAACAACATGGCTTCTACTCGCTGCTCACAGAAAAAAGTGAAGACCCTGTCAGTAGTGGGACAACCTTCTTACGACGCCACTCTGAATTGTTACCAAACTTATTCAAAATGACGGCGATGACGTCATTCAAGATGGCGGTATGTAGACTTGGCAACAGCGCATGACGTCATCCAAAATGGCGGAATTTGGCTAAAATAGGCCAACTGGGCTACCAACTCTAACCTAACGCCAAGAAAAAATGGCGCGAAATTTAAAATTTTGGAAGGAAAATAGGTCAATTGTGCTACGTCCACTAACCTAACCCTCCAGAAAAAGGGCTGCAAATATGAATTCCAACACGATAATGTATGCAAAATCGTACTTGTCTTTGTTATTATCAATTATTATTCATTATCATTCATCATTTATTATTATTGGTCTATCTCCACTAGAAAATTGCGCCAAGTTCAAATTCCAACACAATAATGTCTCAAAAACTGTACTTCTATTTTTTATTACACTACAGGCCATTAAAATTGCTACACCACGAAGATGACGCGCTACAGACGCGAAATTTAACCGACAGGAGGAAGATGCTGTGAGATGCAAAAGATTAGCTTTTCAAAGCATTCACACAGGGTTGACGCAGTGGCGACACCTATAACGTGCTGACATGAGGAAAGTTTCCAACCGATTTCTCATACACAAACAGCAGTTGACCAGCGTTGCCTGTGAAAAGTTGTTGTGATGCCTCATCTAAGGAGGAGAAATGCGTACAATCAAGTTTCCGACTTTGATAAAGGTCATATTGTAGCCTATCGTGATTGCAGTTTATTGTATCAGGACACTGCTACTCGAATTGGTCGAGATCACATGACTGTTAGCAAAATATGGAATCAGTGGGTTCAGGAGGGTAATACGGAACGCCGTGCTGGATCCCAACAGCCTTGTATCACTAGCAGTCGAGATGACAGGCATGTTATCTGCATGGCTGTAATGGATCGTGCAGCCACGTCTTGATCCCTGAGTCAACAGATGGGGACGTTTGCAAGACAACAACAATCTGCATGAACAGTTTGATGACATTTGCAGCAGCATGGAGTATCAGCTCGGAGACCATGGCTGTGGTTACCCTTGGCGCTGCATCACAGACAGGAGCGCCTGTGAAAGTGTACTCAACGATGAACCTGGGTGCAAAACGTCATTTTTTCGGATGAATCCAGGTTCTGTTTACAGCATCATGATGGTCGCTTTCGTGTTTAGCGACATTGGAAGCATGTATTCGTCATCGCCATACTGGCGTATCACCCGGCGTGATGGTATGGGGTTACACTACTCTTGATGAACTGTGGTATGTGTTGAAGCTGCATGGGCAGCTGTACCTGTACACGCCATTCAAGCTCTGTTTGACTCAATAACCAGGCGTATCAAGGCCGTTATTACGGCCAGAGGTGGTTGTTCTGGGTACTGATTTCTTAGGACCTATGCACCCAAATTGCGTGAAAATATAATGAGATGACAGTTCTAGTATAATATATTTGTCCAATGAATACCCATTTATCATCTGCATTTCTTCTTGGTGTAGTAATTTTAATGGCCAGTAGTGTATTTATTTCATTTATTATTATTTATTGAAGATATCTGATTTTCGCAGCAAGAAAGCCATTCGCGTTACATCCATAACAAAAATCTATCACAAGTTCAAATCCCAACACTAAAATCGATCACACTTATGAAATAGTCCACATCCTACGAACTTTCGCGCTCACTTATCTTTTTGACTGCTAACCTATGGAAATGGCGCCAAATAATAAATTGCACTTATAGTAACCTACGTCCTGCCCTTTATTTTGCAGTACTGTCATCACTTCTTCTCCAACACAATCAGTACACATCCTCAAGATCGCAGCAACACCCAGTGCAGTCGTCACAACATCCACGCTAAAACCGAGTTAGTTCAAATCATCGCCAACCCTTGGCCCCGCCAGCCAGTGCACAGGCTGTTGCCAATTGCGGTCATATGAGGCGGCTGCTCACGCGCTGGACTGGCAGTGCCCTGGGGCCGGCCTGCACTAAAGTGCGCGTCATATATCTTGGCGGCCGAGTTTAGGTTCGTTCTGCGCATTTGACGTCACAAATCACAGTCAGCCAATGAACAGAGAACGACGTTGCCAGATCTCGACTGCAGTGCAGAGCACGGACGAGTGTCTTCAGTTTTAGAAACGTTCAGTCATAAATGAAGTAATTGAACAAAAGCAATGTCTTGATAGCAGACTTTCTTTTATAGAATGGAAAAAGCATTCTTTACACCAATTGCTTCATATTCTATTAATTAATTAAACCAAACAAACAATAAGCCTCCTAATTCAGGCGATAGCAAGGAAAGGTGTTTGTATCAGTCTCACGAACCGCTTTTTCGCAATAAAGAACAGCGGTAATTGTTTATTTCCTATTGTACTTCGACGCAACGTGAGTAATTCATAGTCATCCCAACAGTGTTTGTCGGTATTTTGCATACGTTTAGAGTGCTCCAGGAGATGCCTGAAACGAGTAGCTGCGTTGGCGTAATGGTTCAGTCTGCTTTCGGCCGGTGAGCGGCGAGGACGTCTTGTTTACGTCCCGTCCGCAGAGTCGCGGTCCCGTCCGCAGAGTCGCGAGCGCGCGTAGTTTGTTTACTTCCTCGCCGCAGCTAATACTCGCGTCCGTTAACACTGAGTAGCCATGGCTCATTCGTACAGAAAAGCTACCATCAAGATCAGCTTCCAGCCCGACTACGCACGACCACGAGCCTTTCAAGTAGAACGATTCATCCGTGACGAAATTCAAATACCAAAACAGCACATCATCGGTATCCACCTATCCATCACAAGTAGCGTCGTTTACGTCAAGATGATCGATGATGAGTTATGTCACGCAGTTGTGAACAGATGCGCGAACACTCTCAAGTTCAAACACTCCGATGGTCACATCGGAGAGGTTACTGTTGACCATGCTGGGCTAGGATTACGCACACTCAGAGTCTTCGAACTCCCTTTCGAAGTACCACCGGACGTCGTTACCTCAGCTTTCCGCCCTTACGGGACGGTAATTAGCCACGTGGCCGAAAAATGGAACACCTTCGAGACGTACCAAGTCCTCAACGGCGTCCGACAAGTGAAAATTGAATTAAAGAATCATGTGCCGTCCTACTTAGTCATAGGTGGCTGTCGAGCAATAATAATGTACGACGGCCAACCTCGTACTTGTTCTGGTTGCGGCCAGGAGGGTCATGTGCGCTCGGCGTGTATTCAACGTCGGGTTACACAACTTCCATTGCATGACACGACACCACCTCCTACGCTCACGGCCCTCCCCCTCAATTACGCAGAGGTGACACGATCGACCGTCATGACAGACGACAGCCCCCCCGGCAGACAGGAAGCGTTAGAATGCGCACCTGTCGCCGGTGCTGGATTGACCAACACCATTACGGTGTCTGCAGGGGTTGAAGAACGCCGGCCATCGCCTCCACATGAAGACTCGGACGAGAGAATGGAACTCGACGCTAGGGTTGTACCGACCTCTGCCTTTCTCCCTGAGGGGGATGCTATACGTGAACCACAAACTCTTTCGGACACAGAAACCCACGTCCGCAAACAAAGGTCACCGAGAAAACATAAAAAGCGACGTCGCACACCCTCAGACGATTGCCTCCAGCGGACGTCTTCTCCAGTTGACGACCGGACGGCCGACGAAACGACGAGGAAAATGGATGACACGAGATCGCCTTCACCTGTCACTTTGTCTGATTTTGACAAACCCGATTCCGCTCTCTCGGACAAACGGATGGCCAGCACAGCGCCCGCCGTTGGTACACAACCGGAAACAACTGCGGATTCACCCTTAGTCACTCAGCCCACAAGTGTTCTACCGCAGTCACCGTTAACTTACTGACCTTGGGCGGATGACATTGAAGACGATTCTACGGCCGCTGTGGTGGATGAGGAGAGGGGTCTCTCCTCCCACAACTCGGCCCCTCCCGAGCAGCAACAGATGACGGCGCGGACGCGGCCAGCAGATCACGGGCCCCACCTTTTACGGCGACACTGACGGCAGCCCCCACCGCAGGAGACGATCTACAAACCTATCGCTTGACGACCATCAACATTAACACCATTCGGACACGTACGAAGTTGTCGCTGCTCCAAGATATGCTCAATGCAGCAGACGTTTCATTGTCTTTCTCCAAGAAGTCTTCGTCGCCGATTTCCCGGGTACGTATGGTTATACGGCTCATGTGTCCCACGCCTCGCCAACTAACAGTGGAGTCGCCATCCTCCTCAGAGAGGGCCTCGAGGCGGACGAAGTCCGATATCTCCCCGACGCTAGAGGAATGGCCGTATCGGTGCAAGGCGTCCGGTTTATCAATGTGTACGCCCCTTCCGGAACGAATCGCCGTCGTGACCGATCGCTCTTCTTCGCAGAAGGAATAGCACCGCTTTTTCAGGGCAGGCACGATGACTTGATATTAGGGGGCAATTTCAATTGCACCCAAGTACCTAAAGATCAGCTGCCACGCCATTCACCGTGCCCCGGACTTGGGACACTCATCGGCGATCTCCAGCTAGTAGATACATGGGAACATGTCCGAGGAAATAGACCGGGATACACCCATTTCACGAGTCACTCGTCTAGTCGCATCGATAGGATTTACGTCTCCCGTTCTCTCGCGGCAACGGTGAGTGACGCGGAGGTGTGGCCAGTAGCCTTTTCTGATCACGCGGCCTATATATGTGCCGTCAACCTTCGTCGCCAACGGGTGTGGCGCAGCCGACATCCCTGGAAATTAAACCTTGCTCATCTCGCTTCTCCGGATTGTCGACGCGCCATCGAAGACACGTGGAGTTTGTGCGTCCGCCGCCTCCCAACGTATCCTACGTCGATTAGTTGGTGGTTGACCTGCGCCAAGCCGGCCCTACGGCGAACCTTTATTACGTATGGTCGTGAGACTGCTGCTTGGAGGCGGCAGACCCTTGATTTTTATTTCACCGTCCTTCGCGAATGCGCCTCCTTGCCACCCACACCGGAACGACAGCTGACAGTTCAGCGTGCGAAAGCACAGATCGTAGCCCATATGCGCCGACACCTCGAAGGGACGATCGTCCGAGCGCGGACACAAGACAGACTCGCAACGGAACGACCCACCATGTACCACGTCATCCGAGAACGTACACTGCGAAGACGGGCGCTGATACATGCCATCACCATTGAGGACGGCCATCATCACACCACACAACGCGATATTGCTGCAGCCTTCTTCGACCATTACGCACGACTTTATTCTGCTCAATGTTCCGACCCGACGACGGTGACAGCAGTCTCACAACTGGTTTACGGCATTGTCCCACAGGATTTACAAACTGAATTATTGAACGACATTACGGAAGACGAAGTTATCGACGCCATCGGTAAAGGAGCGGCGAATAAGTCTCCTGGCCCCGACGGGCTCCCTGTGGAGTTTTATAGAACTTTCCAGTATTTACTGGCTCCCAAGTTCACAGACATCTGTCGGGAACTTATGTCCCCCGCGGTGCCGCTCCCTGCGACCTTCGTAGAAGGAATAATTATACCGGTTCACAAGCCTAAAGGTGGGGCTCGAATACAAGATTACCGCCCGCTAACACTCGTCAACTGCGACATGAAGATATTCACCAGACTATTAGCAAACCGTCTACGACCGACCCTACCTTACGTCATCTCGTCAGATCAGACTTCCCTAGGGGGTATCAACAACATCCACACAGCACTGTGTCGATACCGTGACTTAATAGCCCTAGCCAGGGCACGCCGCATCCCGGGAGCGCTGGCATCACTAGATTTTAGCCAAGCTTTTGATCGAGTGGATCACGCGTACCTAACGTCCGTTCTCCAGCACATGCAGTACCCACAGCAATTCACAGACGTCGTGATGCGCCTACTCCGAGGGGCGACTTCCAAAGTGCTCGTTAACGGGCGTCTCTCGCAGTCCCTCCCGATTTTCCGCTCCGTCCGTCAAGGCTGCCCCTTGTCGACGTTACTATATGCTCTGACACTGGAACCGCTCCTCTGTGGTCTCCGTCAACGCCTCACCGGTCTTACCCTACGTGACGTCACATTTCGCTGTACAGCATATGCAGACGACCTGGTTCTCGTGTTCCGCAATCGCGACGATGTCAACAGAGCACTAGAATGGATTACCACGTACGGTGTGGCTTCCGGCAGCTGTCTCAACGTCGCCAAATCGGTCGCCATGGCCATAGGAGACGGGTTGACACCAGCGTGTGTCGAACCCCTACAGCTTCGTGGCACTATCAAATGTCTCGGAGTAGAGTTTCACGACGACATACGGCGCACCGCGGCTCTTAACTACCGCCGCTTATTACAACAAATTCGGGTCCAGATCTTCAACCTTCGTCTGCGGACCCTCGACATTCTCCAGAGGACACACTTCGTCAATGTTTACCTCGCATCGCGCCTTCCACACATAGCGCGTGTTCTCCCAATGCCGTTACTGATGGCTCGACGTCTATTAGCGGCATTCGGAGCCTACGTCAGTACAGGCATGCTCTTCAAAGTCAGTTATGAGTCACTGACCCTTCCCCCAGAAAGGGGAGGTCTTGGTCTAGTCCATGTCCACGACAGAGCTGTGGCCCTGTATGTCAGCTCACACATCAAGCTGTGGCGCCACCACCCGGAAAGTTTGACAGTTTTGCTGTTGGAGTCCTTAGCTCCGCCCTCCATTATGCCCCCACTGACGACGCAAGACATACCCCCACCCTTCTACTACTTCGGGAACTTTTACATTGAACACAGCTATGTCCGTATCGCAGTACCACCGACGAAACAGGCGTCGGCGCGGGATATATATCATGACCTACACCAGAGGCGCCCACCAAACATCGTGGAGACCAAAAGCCCTCAGGTTAATTGGAAGGTGGTGTGGAAGACGATTCACGCGATTCCACTGGACACAGCCGTCCGATCCACATGGTACATCACAGTCAATGGTAAACAGATCACCCGATTACGCCTCCACAAGATAAACATGGCGGAATCGCCTCTCTGCGTAGACTGTGGGATACCAGATACGGACGAACACCGTCTCACATGTGGCGCGGCAGAAGACGTATGGCGCTTGGTGCGACAATTTTGTCGTATTTTCTACGAGTGACTCCGGAACACATTACACCTCGGTTTCTACTATTTCCGGATCAACAGTATTTCCCGCGCGCCAAGACCAACGCTGTCACGTGGATCCGTGCGCATGCGGTACACTACTTATTTCACGATGGACCTAAAGATGTATTAGACTTTTGGAACTACCTACAAGAACGTCATTGCAAGATCGTACGGAACCCAAAATACAGACAGTATTTTTCTAATTACTTAGGGAGTGCCCTACGCGACCCTCCACGCAGCTGGATCATCAACAGGTAGGAGAAGATACCCATTGAGTGAGCTGACATGACTAAGTTCGATTCTCGGTGGAACAACATGATATACGTGAAGACGTACCTGGATGATGAAGCGTAAGGAGAGTAGCGATACACCCTTCTGCATCCTGTATGAAGCACTTTTTTTTCGTTTTCCCCATATACATTACCTCGGTGTAGGAACGTGCCGAGATATTGTTTGCTTTTTCTCAGAGCACGATGCGGTGCTAGATACATATATTTTTGTTGTGGTATAAAGTAAAACCACATTAAGAATATATTAAAACAGTAAATAAAAATAACTAAATAAATAATAATTCCCACAAAAGATTTCCCCTTCCCATCCCTTATTCCTTGACGGACGAGGGGGACACTGCGACCAGGCCTCGGGTTACGACCCCTGATCGCTCTGCCTTCCCCGCCCTCCCCCACCTCCTTAAAAAAAAAAAAAAAAAAAAAAAAGTCCACCAGGTTGGCAAAAAAAAAGCCTTGTTGCTTATTAAATATTTTATTTATTTAAAAACAATAGCGAAGTGTCTTACTTAATGAATTTTATTCGTTTGAATGTAATGTTTTGAAATTTCCTGTGCTTCATTACAATCATAATAAGTTTTCAGTTTTTGTAATTTTCTCCTCCAATATTTCTTTTCACAGCAATTAAAAACAACGAAAAGACACACATACAATATTCATGTTATCCGTTTTGTTTGTATATCGCCTCTTCCGCAGTCGCTGTTTTACTATTCATATTGAGATATATTCTTTTGCGGCAGTATTAAAAGTATTATTTAGAGCAGAATTTCGGCTCGTACGTTGTCGAGCTATTTGATTGTCTGACGGAATTCTTTGCTTCGCTGCTTTGGCAACATCATATTCAATGGTTTCGTCGACTTTTCTATGTTTTGGCAAGTATTTGCTGTCCGTTGTGACAAACACAAAATGTTTGCACACTGCGCCTCACTGGCAATATATTTTAGTTTTATGTTTTATTACGTCCAAAATTCTGTTTTGTGTACTTCGCCAACTTCGTTTTAATCAGAACGTTTTAGAAAAAAGCGAAATGACTCTGGTATAAAGAAAGTTTTGTTACAGTTGCTAAAGATAGAATATTTCCCAATTTATAAACACTGTTTATGTTATAAAGGGTGTTCATTTTATGGGGACATTGAAATCTCTTGAAAACGGCACACAGAGCCAAAAAAAATCCTAATGAAAATTAGTTCCTCCCGGAAGGGGACATCCAGTTATAACACATTTGACTACAAATTCGTCGGATTTGGTATCATTGGATGTCCCCCTCTGAGACAAAAAAATTTAGTTATAAATTTGTTTGATCCGATGTGTAGATTTGCGGATATTTCAATGCCTCCAATTAAAATGAACACTCTGTATAGTTGGAACCATGAACGACTGCGGTCGATTTAAGGCTCGTTCTACGCACCTGATGTCACGCATCCGCTGACAGCCAATGAGTGTTCAGTAGTTTTCTGAACGGTCTGCTGGGAATGTCTTGGCTAGTGCGAGTGTTAAATGTGATTGTAGTTATTCTTTGGTGAATTTTTATCGCATTTGTTGCAAGTTGTCATGGCTGATAATGGTGGTAAGCGACAAACTCTCCATAAACAGGCGAGGGACATAATTTACCGGATACACGCTTTTTTCAAGCGAGAAGCAGAAAACAGTGGACCTATCACGGATGTCGCCAGATCTCAGGAACGCACTGCAGAAGCGACAGGCGTTAGCTTGAGAACCGCTCAGCGGATTGCCAATGAAGGAAATTTATCTACGGAGACCTGTGGAAGCCCACTTTTCAGATCGCCAGGGAAATATCGCACTCGTGAGAGGACTGTAACTAATTTAGATAATTTCGACAAAGATGTTCTAAGACGAGAAGTGCTCAACAAGTACAACACAGGCGAATTTCCTACTGTAAAAAAAATCACAGTGAAAATGCGTGAAACCATAAATTTTAAAGGTAGCATGACTTCAATGAATAGAATACTTAAAAACATTGGATTCAAATATGTACATACAAATGACGGAAGAAAGTTTTTAATGGAACGTAGTGATATCGCTGCTTCAAGGGCACAGTTTTTAAGACGTATTATTGAAGTAAGAAAATCCGGGAATAAGAACATTTTTTTCTTGGACGAAACATGGGTAAACCAAAATCACACAAGGAAAGCGTGTTGGAAAATGAGTGATGGTTCGGGTGGGTTTAAAGTACCAGTTGGTAAAGGTGGACGAATAATTGTGCTTCACGCTGGTTCTGCTTCTGGATTCATTCCAGAAAGCAAATTAGTGTTCCGGGCAAAAAAGAGAAATTCAGGGGATTATCATTCCGAAATGAACTCTGAGACATTTAAATTGTGGTTTAGGAATCAGTTTCTCCCTTACTTGCCTGCAAACTCGGTGATTGTAATGGACAATGCGAGTTATCACTCTGTTGTTGTTGACAATACACCCACAACAAGTACAAAAAAAGCCGATATCATGTTATGGCTTGCAAGTAAAAATATTCCACATACTGCCAACCAAACTCGTGCTGAATTGTTGAATCTTGTAGTGCTTCATAAGCCTCCCACAAAAGTTTATGAAATCGATTGTATTGCACAGGAACATGGACACACAGTTTTGCGTTTGCCACCGTACCATTGCCAATACAATCCGATAGAGTTAATTTGGGCACAAGTGAAAGGTTATGTCGCAGAACGAAACGTGACATTTAAAATTGCCGATACAGAAAGGCTTCTGCACGAAGCACTTGACAGAATTACTCCTTCAGCATGGGCTGAATGTGTTCGGCATGCACAAAGGCTACAGGAGGAGGACATGGACAGGGAAATTGTAATTGACAATCTGCTTGAACCCATCGTCATAACTCTAAGACCTGATGATTCGGACTGCGACACTGACTACAGCGATGCAGAAGACTATCGCAGCGATTGACAACAATGAAGGGTAAGGCACATACACAATAATACTCATGTTCTCTTTCTTGTTTTTGTTCCACAGTTGCAATTTTACCAATGGTATTGAAATACGTATATTCCTCTTCTGCAACTGTAATAAGCGTCTTATTTAGACCAGACGCGTTTTTCTCTTTTGAAGCATCTTCATTGGACAGCATTTTGTCTCCTCCATTGCCAAGTCACCTTTCGTAGTTTCGTGCTGAGGTAACACAATATTCAACGTTTGTGTCGGCCGATCAGTGTTTTAGCAAATAAATGCATTTTGTGTGTGCCACACACAAAAATTATATTTGACATAGCTCAGAGCACTGATACACAGTATATTCAAGTCCTAATGTTTTTGTAAGTCCACAGTTTTGTTTAACGTATTTTGTGCACTTCCTTTTGATTGATTGAAGTGCTTTAAAATAAAGTCAAACGCGCCCGGTGTAAATAAAACTTTTATTACAGTCGCGAAAGACGGAATATTTCTCAATATTACATACGACACCAATCTGGTACTTAAATGAGATATTGTTATACAGTAAATTTTATATGAAATTTAGGTATCTTCTCCACATTTCATTCTCGGAAAGTATACACTATGAACTTTACCTCTGCAAACTCTTCAAAATTTCGTGCAATGGTTTACTACATTTAATGCTGCAATATAACTGCGTTGAAAATCGAAACAAAATTAAGTCATTTATGGGGGGAAGGTATCAGTCAAGAAGATGTGTCAAAATCAAATTTTTGGACCAAATAGTTTTTGTGAAATCGAATGATAAGTGTGTCAAAGCAGTCGGAACACCATGTGTCTGCACAGGCGAGCAGTGCAGTGGTTACAAAATCGCTCACGGCGTGGAATGCGGGGAGCACATCTCTGTAGCAGCGAAAGGTTTAATGCGGCCGTGGTGGCTTTACTTCATAAACTGCGCGCTGCCCCCTAAACGTAAGTTTGAGAACTACACTGCTACGGCGCTGCTTCTCTTGGCGCGTACAACTGGCAACGCTGCAATCTCCCGCGTCTGGGCGGGCATGCGCGAGCCGCCAAGATAAATGAATTGAACTATAGCCGCCGGACCATCGATCGCTCCCACGTCATAAACATGTTTTCGCTGGACACGCTGGAACTTGCCGAGGATGACGTCACAATGGTCTGTTGTCCGCATGTTTCCCGTTTGCCTGGGAGTGGAATCACACAACGGTCGACCGTTCGGCTCACTACATGGTTTGACAAAGAACGCACTGCCACACTTCTGGCGTGAAAGTTATTTTACTGGACACGTTCAAACCTGCTGATGCCGACCGTTCGCCATCCACCACGTGTCTTTGTGCGACCAAGAAAACCCTGCTACACTTTTAGCGCCTAAGTTTGATCGATAGTGGAACCCGCTATTACTGTACAGCAGCACGGTTGATCACCATGAGACCCCTCGCTAAGTTAACTGACTCCCTCTCTCATGTGCGCATGCACTATAGCTGGACACGTGCCGTCCAGTGGAAGTCCGACTACTTACGTCACACACCCTCGATCACCCCCTCCATACAAGCGATGGACTTAGTCTTCTGTAAGTATGCTAACACCCACATTGCGCATCTAACCTATCAATTGCCTAAGTAATTAATTCCATTTAAATTTTGATCATATTAAATAATTTAATTTACAGTTTCATATACGTATGCAACGGTGTTCAACTATGTACAGTCAACTACTTTTCGAGGACCAGACCGCCACCTCTTCCTAGGATCTCTCGCTGAGTTTGAATTCTGTCAGTAAAGAACGGTCACTTTGCGTGTAAAGAAAGGGCACTTGTACTAACCTCATCCACCCGACCACCACTTCCTCCTAGGATCAGGCGCCAAGTGTGAAATATGCCAGTAAACAAAGCTCACTTGCATCTTCGCTACCAACGTAGGAAAATTGCTGAAAACAAAGCATACCACCACCACCACTTCCTAGGGGGCGGGTGGTAAAAGGACTCAGCCCGCACTAGGCTGATGGAGGAAGGAAGGATTTATTTAGGGATGGAGGATATTTGTCACAGAACACACTCTCTGACATGCCCCACAGCATACAGATCTTCAAACCACTCCTACATAACTCGTGTATAATGCTCTACACAGACGCTTGCTAATTGCAAACCGTCAAAATGTAACACAATGCACAGCCTACAGACATGTGAACCGCACCTAAATAATTCAAAACATTTACGCCCATAGAACCGAAGAACTGTTAATTTCTCTAAATAATAATCCATCTTAAACACCCCGCTCGCTAATGGTCAACTTTTCAAAATCATACACCAGGTTTTATTTAAACAATTAGAGATATAAAGCACCAGCACCCTCTGTATTCGCCACTCAGTCCAGGGTCCAACTGACTTAGTACACAGAAACACCGACACAGTACACCCCTGTGACATCAGATAATTACCCAACTGCAGTTATCCATGATGTCGGTAAACAGCGTGTTCTTCACTAGGTCTAGCACTCAGTCCCACCAACAGATTACTCTTTCATCCTCTTCGTGACGTAAACCAAGATCCTCTGCTTTAAAACTGCGCAAAAACCACTCAGATTGCGCTGCGCTGCTCGAGGACGTAAGGAAGGACTGCACTCTATTTATTTTGAGCCCTTTTATTTGGGCGTGGAGTATATTTGTCACACAGTCGCAAAACACCCCCACTGATCGATCTGCCTGTGGTCATGTGACACAGCCCACAAACACTTAAACAACTCCTAATTTCACCACACAATAGCAACTTGCTATTAAATAATGCAGTACACAATATCCGCAGACGAACTCTGTACTCATAAACTCTCCAAATAACGCGCTGCACAGTCCACAGACCTGCTCGCAAAATAGTGCAACAGACGCGCCCAAACACCCTCACCCAATACCCTGCCCCCAGCTGTCAAATCGACCAAAAGTCTCCGCTCGGCCTCCCCCAAACATGACCTCGTCACAGTCGCATTCGCGCCTAACACCGAATAAATTCATCTCAGCTATGTGCTGAAGATTATGCTCCAAGGCAGGCCACGTGCGGTCGGCGGGAGGAGGGGGGGGCGGCGGGGGGCGGGGGGGGGGGCGTGGGGGTAGCGGGGGGGGGGGGGCAGAGCCTCCAGCCAGGTTCAGCTTCCACACGTTCATGACAGCCGACCAGAAAAGGCATTCTCCTCTGACACTTGTGAAAGCTGCATTGTTGTTCTCTTGTATACCGCTGGCGTCTCATGTCTGGACCTGCCTTCATGTCTATTGTCGGAATAGCCCATAGCTCGTTGACACACGCAATTAACGCCGCCGCGAAAACAGTTACTTCTTGCCTACTCATTAAAAAAACAGCCCAGTCAACCTCTTGGAAATTGTGTAGTCTACCACAAACAGGTAGCGGTCCCTTTCTACATGTCTCATGTTCTGTGTGCATGGACATTCACCCCATAACATAACCTATTTACCAACATAACGCCTCGTCCCAACCCCCCTCCCCCTAACGTTTCAACCTTCATGCTATCAAGCTCTCAAACATATGCAGATGACACCTCCTTATCCCACTGCACAGTCAATCAATAATTCTTATTCTCTCTTATCTAATTTAACCACTGAATTAATTATCACTCCCGCATCGAAGTACTATCCATCTTTATCTTTTGTTTATGGCACTCTCTGTTGTTATTTTATGGAGATTGCTAAATTGCACCCACAGCCCCCTCAATCTATACCTCCCTCACGATACAACACACACACTCATCATCTCTACTCATCCCATAACATAAGCAGTATTAACTTTACATTGCAATATATACAAAGGCAACACATTGTAACCCTGATTACAATACAAAATATACACATTTGACAGAAAAAATTGCACTTATCGTGTGTATCTCTACAGCACCCGAAAAAAATTTACCCTATTCTACACTGTTTATATGCGCCAATGCTCTCCATTGCTAGGGAACTGCTGTCAACCGGCTCTTTCTCTCTACAGGCTCGACACACAGCGCTAATATCCCCTTTTACATCAGCGGACCGAACACACTCTCAGAACTGTTCCACAAAATTGGGGATCGCTTCCCCCTGAGCACAAACGCGTTACTGTGTCTTCTTTCTAGTGTGTTCACTTTTCTACAAACATCCCCAGACTCATAGACTACAAGAACACACGTACTTTGTCCATAATATTACATAATTTTAGCTGTACTTCTCAATATCAGCCTCTAGGCTACACCCTACGGAACGCTTGTTCAACAAAATTCCCAAGATATATACTTCAAATTAATTCTCTACAAACCCCGAACTTCATACATGTGCAGTATGCTGTAAACCACACACTAACTATAAACAAACATATGAAAAATGATATTTCCGCTCTTGAATACAGTTGTCAGTCATGTGACATATTCCAGATCTTCGCTATAATTTACAGGTCAACTAAGATGCTTCCCAGGCCTAGAGAACAGACAAGCGTGTATCCAGCATGTTTTCTAACACGCTTTTGCACACTGCCAAACATTTCGCCTTTCTGCCAAGACTTCGAAGTCCGTGTCTGATTCTAAACAGACATTAACACAGACTGATGCACGGCCTCACACTTACACTCGATAGCACAACACTGAATGATTTTAAATAAAGGACAGCTATAACACAAGGAAACTGGAGTCTGGCAGCGTTGTCGCGACTTTCAAAACTACCCCCCGAAAGAGATTGACGGCCTCTGCATTTAAACTCATATGTCGCAGTGACCGAATAGTTGATAGCTATGCGTTCCATTTCTAGGGATTGCTCATTTTGCACACAAGTACCGGATCACCGTTTTCGGTACTAGCAACCCCAGAAGTTGCGGTCCATCAACGAAAATATGTTCCCCAACTCAAACAAGCATTCTCACTCAATCATTATGTGGTACCCAATGCACTGCGAGCATTGATAGTTGACCGCTCAGTACGTCCATTCACACTTAATTCTCGAACACATAAAAACGATCAAAGTATACGAGACAACGCTATACATACTTCTAAGACCTCGTGTATAGTACTCGATCAATCTCTCTGCGTATGGCGGTCACAGAGCAATCTCGCCGTCATACGTCAAAAGACCATCACCTGGGCATTGACCAACCTACCCTGCAGTATCGCTACCCAAGTAATCATCAACTGAGCAGACAAATACAGCTACACTCCACCTCTCTTGACTGAATAGAGCTTTCCTAGTCCTAACCCCTCTAAGTGAACCACATTTCTCAAGATGTGACCAAGTTTGGAGCTTAGCACACCATATCGATCTATAGAACAGAGTGATGTTTATACACAACGTAGTTCGACACATTTTTATGTAAATCATCCAATCCATCATGTGTAAAGTATTGTTTAGGATCGGTGCCTCGATGATTCTGAGAGAGAGAGAGAGAACATAAACACACGCACTCCTAAGACTAGAACGTTCAGCACTTAAAAACGGGAGATAATCTTAGATCGCCTACTTTTCCGCCCTGTCAGACATACTTCAGTCTTCCCGGTTCCTCTACGCTGAGCTATTCTTCCCCAATAGTAAAACATTAGCTTTGTATATTTTTACGAGCGCAATACAGCCCTGCGGACATGTGTAGTGCCCACTGATCACATCAAAACATGAGTCACAAATTATACTATTACTCCATCAAGTGTATATAAAAATGATAGTTAGTAGCGGGCCGTACATCCTAGAAGGAAAGAGATGCGCATAACAGCAGCATCCAACATGTGAAAATTACAAGTCATTCCGTCACCAACTCTGTAAACAGCCCATCTGTCGGGTAAATGTGTACACATGGATTGTAGCGCCTCACAAGCACCTACAGCTAACTTAGTTATGAGCCTGAAGTCCCGATTTTACACCAAGCATGCGACAGGGTGGGGATCGCGTAAATCAAAGTGCGTTTAGAGGAATGTGTCAAGTTTCATCACCCATGAGACGGAAGTCCTCTGATGACCGACTGGTTCCCCGTTAACGATCGCAAGTAGACAGTGCTTTAAACCACATACGGAACACGTAGCTGCATACAACTAGAACGCAGGCTATATCACGTGACTAATGCATCCAGTAGAACACTGGGAAGAAAAAACTGACCTTCAGCAACTTGTCCTTCTTTAGAATAAATTAGTCAACGTTTAAATCGTACCTAGTTACAGCTCTATCTCAATCGATCATCCTGTACACTCTCTGTTATCCTTTAACACAGACGCGAGTAAGTTTAGACGTGAATGATTCTCTGTTCTCCTGATAAGCAACAAATAAAGTAGTCAACTCGCGTGTATCGCTGCTACCTCAATAGACAAATACTATAATACGAACTAAACGGGAAAAAATTGGCTAGCTTCCTGATTCCGCTCGCTTCGATGTAATCGTTTTCCCACATTCCTCTTGTTGCTGCATACTTGACTCCATGTACAAATTGCTCCGTGCGAACCACAAGGTAAGCAAGTACGGTACTTCATCATTTTCATCGCGTTTCGGTGCATATTAGGTTAGTTTATATCTATGCCTTAATCAAATTTAGCATTTCCTTCCATTTTATGTCAGATCCATCCATGCGACAGCGACATAACCTATCGGTCTGTGTTCTAAAATTGCCTGTAAATGTAACACAGGCGTATCCAGTTACCTCCACATTCGGAGAGCGCTTGCTCTGTTTTCTGTATGACTGTGTACATGCACGCCTCGCGGACGGATCACAGGACCCGGTATACACGAGAAGAACAATGCAGCTTTGACAAGTGTGCTCCCTGCCGCCGTTGGATAAGCAGCTGCAGCAGCAAGTCGTATACTCCTAGCTCACTCATTTCTTACATACTTTAATTCTTAATTTCTTTGCGTGTTTTTGGTACTTGCATTGTTTGATACATAAATTTCGGGCGTATTATAGTATTTGAGAGTTGTAGCATCGCGTTTTAGTACCTGAATAGTGTAAAATCGCGTAGTCTCCTTCCGCTGCCGAGCAGTGTGTCAGCAGTGGGTTAGTAGCAGCATTACTGCATTTACTAGGCAATCTTGTATTTTAATAACTGTTTAAATTTTGTCGATTTGTTTGCGCTCTCTGTAGATTAGTTCAGACGTTCTTTGCAAAACAGTTTTTAGCATGGATAGGGACTGCAACTGCTGTGTTCGGATGCAGGCTGAGTTGGCATCCCTTCGCTCCCAGCTTCAGGCAGTGTTGGCTTCGGTCACACAGCTTGAGGCTGTTGCCAATGGGCATCACTGTGGGGGTCCGGATGGGGGTTTGTCGGGGACGGCCAGCTCGTCCCACGCATCCCCCGATCGGACTAAGACTGTGGTTGCCCGGGATACTGCCCGCATTGAGGCTGATCCCTCACCTGTGGTAGAGTGGGAGGTAGTCTCAAGGTGTGGCAGGGGGCGAAAGACATTCCGGAGGGCTGAACGGAAGGCCTCTCCAGTTTGTCTGACGAACCGGTTTCAGTTCTGTCTCAGGCTGATACTGATCTTCGGCCTGACATGGCTGCTTGTCCTGTTCCAGAGGTTGCCCCTCAGTCTGCAAGATCCGGGCGGTCGCAGAGGGTGGGCTTACTGGTAGTTGGGAGCTCCAACGTCAGGCGCGTAATGGGGCCCCTTAGAGAAATGGCAGCAAGAGAGGGGAAGAAAACCAATGTGCACTCCGTGTGCATACCGGGGGGAGTCATTCCAGATGTGGAAAGGGTCCTTCCGGATGCCATGAAGGGTACAGGGTGCACCCATCTGCAGGTGGTCGCTCATGTCGGCACCAATGATGTGTGTCGCTATGGATCGGAGGAAATCCTCTCTGGCTTCCGACGGCTATCTGATTTGGTGAAGACTGCCAGTCTCGCTAGCGGGATGAAAGCAGAGCTCACCATCTGCAGCATCGTCGACAGGACTGACTGCGGACCTTTGGTACAGAGCCGAGTGGAGGGTCTGAATCAGAGGCTGAGACGGTTCTGCGACCATGTGGGCTGCAGATTCCTCGACTTGCGCCATAGGGTGGTGGGGTTTCGGGTTCCGCTGGATAGGTCAGGAGTCCACTACACGCAGCAAGCGGCTACACGGTTAGCAGGGGTTGTGTGGCGTGGACTGGGCGGTTTTTTTAGGTTAGATGGCCTCGGGCAAGTACAGAAAGGGCAACAGCCTCAAAGGGTGCGGAGCAAAGTCAGGACATGCGGGACCAAGCAGCAATCGGTATTGTAATTGTAAACTGTCGAAGCTGCGTTGGTAAAGTACCGGAAAAGCGCTGATAGAAAGCACCGAAGCTGAAATCGTTATAGGTACAGAGAGCTGGCTTAAGCCAGAGATAAATTCTGCCGAAATTTTTACAGAGGTACAGACGGTGTTTAGGAAGGATAGATTGCATGCAACCGGTGGTGGAGTGTTTGTCGCTGTTAGTAGTAGTTTATCCTGTAGTGAAGTAGAAGTGGATAGTTCCTGTGAATTATTATGGGTGGAGGTTACACTCAACAACCGAGCTGGGTTAATAATTGGCTCCTTTTACCGACCTCCCGACTCAGCAGCGTTAGTGGCAGAACAACTGAGAGAAAATTTGGAATACATTTCGCATAAATTTCCTCAGCATGTTATAGTCTTAGGTGGAGATTTTAATTTACCAGATGTAGACTGGGACACTCAGATGTTTAGGACGGGTGGTAGGGACAGAGCATCGAGTGACATTATACTGAGTGCACTATTCGAAAATTACCTCGAGCAATTAAACAGAGAACCGACTCGTGGAGATAACATCTTGGACCTACTGATAACAAACAGACCCGAACTTTTCGACTCTGTAAGTGCAGAACAGGGAATCAGTGATCATAAAGCCGTTGTAGCATCCCTGAATATGGAAGTTAATAGGAATATAAAAAAAGGGAGGAAGGTTTATCTGTTTAGCAAGAGTAATAGAAGGCAGATTTCAGACCACCTAACAGATCAAAACGAAAATTTCTGTTCCGACACTGACAATGTTGAGTGTTTATGGAAAAAGTTCAAGGCAATCGTAAAATGCGTTTTAGACAGGTACGTGCCGAGTAAAACTGTGAGGGACGGGAAAAACCCACCGTGGTACAACAACAAAGTTAGGAAACTACTGCGAAAGCAAAGAGAGCTTCACTCCAAGTTTAAATGCAGCCAAAACCTCTCAGACAAACAGAAGCTAAGCGATGTCAAAGTTAGCGTAAGGAGGGCTATGCGAGAAGCGTTCAGTGAATTCGAAAGTAAAATTCTATGTACAGACTTGACAGAAAATCCTAGGAAGTTCTGGTCTTACGTTAAATCAGTAAGTGGCTCGAAACAGCATATCCAGACACTCCGGGATGATGATGGCATTGAAACAGAGGATGACACGCGTAAAGCTGAAATACTAAACACCTTTTTCCAAAGCTGTTTCACACAGGAAGACCGCACTGCAGTTCCTTCTCTAAATCCTCGCACAAACGAAAAAATGGCTGACATCGAAATAAGTGTCCAAGGAATAGAAAAGCAACTGGAATCACTCAACAGAGGAAAGTCCACTGGACCTGACGGGATACCAATTCGATTCTACACAGAGTACGCGAAAGAACTTGCCCCCCTTCTAACAGCCGTGTACCGCAAGTCTCTAGAGGAACGTAGGGTTCCAAATGATTGGAAAAGAGCACAGGTATTCCCAGTCTTCAAGAAGGGTCGTCGAGCATGTGCGCAAAACTATAGACCTATATCTCTGACGTCGATCTGTTGTAGAATTTTAGAACATGTTTTTTGCTCGAGTATCATGTCGTTTTTGGAAACCCAGAATCTACTATGTAGGAATCAACATGGATTCCGGAAACAGCGATCGTGTGAGACCCAACTCGCGTTATTTGTTCATGAGACCCAGAAAATATTAGATACAGGCTCCCAGGTAGATGCTATTTTTCTTGACTTCCGGAAGGCGTTCGATACAGTTCCGCGCTGTCGCCTGATAAACAAAGTAAGAGCCTACAGAATATCAGACCAGCTGTGTGGCTGGATTGAAGATTTTTTAGCAAACAGAACACAGCATGTTGTTATCAATGGAGAGACGTCTACAGACGTTAAGGTAACCTCTGGCGTGCCACAGGGGAGTGTTATGGGACCATTGCTTTTCACAATATATATAAATGACCTAGTAGATAGTGTCGGAAGTTCCATGCGGCTTTTCGCGGATGATGCTGTAGTATACAGAGAAGTTGCAGCATCAGAAAATTGTAGCGAAATGCAGGAAGATCTGCAGCGGATAGGCACTTGGTGAAGGGAGTGGCAACTGTCCCTTAACATAGACAAATGTAATGTATTGCGAATACATAGAAAGAAGGATCCTTTATTGTATGATTATATGATAGCGGAACAAACACTGGTAGCAGTTACTTCTGTAAAATATCTGGGAGTATGCGTGCGGAACGATTTGAAGTGGAATGATCATATAAAATTAATTGTTGGTAAGGCGGGTACCAGGTTGAGATTCATTGGGAGAGTGCTTAGAAAATGTAGTCCAGCAACAAAGGAGGTGGCTTACAAACCACTCGTTCGACCTATACTTGAGTATTGCTCATCAGTGTGGGATCCGTACCAGATCGGGTTGACGGAGGAGATAGAGAAGATCCAAAGAAGAGCGGCGCGTTTCGTCACAGGGTTATTTGCTAACCGTGATAGCGTTACGGAGATGTTTAATAAACTCAAGTGGCAGACTCTGCAAGAGAGGCGCTCTGCATCGCGGTGTAGCTTGCTCGCCAGGTTTCGAGAGGGTGCGTTTCTGGATGAGGTATCGAGTATATTGCTTCCCCCTATTTATACCTCCCGAGGAGATCACGAATGTAAAATTAGAGAGATTAGAGCGCGCACGGAGGCTTTCAGACAGTCGTTCTTCCCGCGAACCATACGCGACTGGAACAGGAAAGGGAGGTAATGACAGTGGCACGTAAAGTGCCCTCCGCCACACACCGTTGGGTGGCTTGCGCAGTATGAATGTAGATGTAGAAGTGTCAGAGGAGAATGCCTTTTCTGGTCGGCTGTCATGAACGTGTGGAAGCTGAACCTAGCTGGAGGTTCTGGACCCCTCTCCCGCCGAACGCTGGCGGCCTGCCTTGGAGCATAATCTTCGGCGCATAGCTGATATGAATTTCTTCGGTGTTAGGCGCGAATGCGACTGTGACGAGGTCATGTTTGGGGGAGGTCGAGCAGAGACTTTTGGTCGATTTGGCAGCTGGGGGCAGGGTATTGGGTGAGGGTGTTTGGGCGCGTCTGTTGCACTATTTTGCGAGAAGGTCTGTGGACTGTGCTGCGCGTTATTTGGAGAGTTTATGAGTACAGAGTTCGTCTGCGGATATTGTGTACTGCATTATTTAATAGCAAGTTGCTATTGTGTGGTGAAATTAGGAGTTGTTTAAGTGTTTGTGGGCTGTGTCACATGACCACAGGCAGATCGATCAGTGGGGGTGTTTTGCGACTGTGTGACAAATATACTCCATGCCTAAATAAAAGGGCTCAAAATAAATAGAGTGCAGTCCTTCCTTACGTCCTCGAGCAGCACAGCGCAGTCTGAGTGGTTTTTGCGCAATTTTACAACAGACGATCTTGGTTTATGCCAAGAAGAGGATGAAAGAGTAGTTTGGTGGTGGGACTGAGTGCTAGACCTAGTGAAGAACACGCACGAACAGTTCGAGGACGTTTGCAACAGCATGGAGTACCAGCTCGGAGACCATGGCTGCGGTTACCCTTGACGCTGCATCACAGACAGGATCGCCTGCGAAGTTGTACTCAACGACGAAGCTGGGTGCACGAATGGCTAATCATAATTTTTTCGGATGAATCCAGGTTCTGTTTACAGCATCATGATGGTCGCATCCGTATTTGGCGACATCGCGGTGAACGCACATTGGAAGCGTGTATTCGTCATCGCCATACTGGCGTATCATCCGGCGTGGTGGTATGGGGTGCCATTGGTTACACGTCTCGGTCACCTCTTGTTCCAGTAGATTTCACTTTGAACAGTGGACGTTATATTTCAGATGTGTTACGACCCGTGGCTCAACCCTTCATTTGATCCCTGCGAAATCCTACGTTTCAGTAGGATAATGCACGACCGCATGTTGCAGGTCTTGTACGGACCATTATGGATACAGAAAATGTTCGGCTGCTGCCCTGGCCAGCATATTCTCTAGCTCTCTTACCAATTGAAAACGTCTGGTCAATGGAGACTGAGCAACTGGCTCCTCACAATACGCCAATCACTACTCTTGATGAACTGTGGTATCGTATTGAAGCTACATGGGCAGCTGTACCTGTAGACGCTGTCCAAGCTCTGTTTGACTCAATGCCCAGGCGTATCAAGGCCGTTATTACGGTAAGAGTTGGTTGTTCTGGGTACTGATTTCTCAGGATCTATGCACCCAAATTGCGTGAAAATGTAATCACATGTCAGTTCTAGTATAATGTATTTGTCCAATGATTACCCGTTTATCATCTGCATTTCTTCTTGGTGTAGCAATTTTAATGGCCAGTAGTGTAGTTTCAGGCCTGGTTGTGTAGCAGTAAAACACATGCCTTGGAATCGAAAGGTCGCGAGATTTGATACCGTACCGTCATGCAAGTTGCTGATTGACATCCAATTAAAAGACCACTGAACTAAACGAAATTGTTATCAGTTACATAGTTCCGCCTGAGATCTGTAAATGTCACGAGCTTATAGGGCTCCTTCTGTTATTTTAATGTTTCAACACTGGATGTCACGTATGTGTCTCTATCCCATGTGCTCTCATATCGATAATAATATGCTCCATTTAAATGTAAAGTATTAGATTTCTATTATTTTAAACACTGTCATCACAAATTCCATACGCAGATAATTTTCTGGTGTAGTAACGTAGTTCAACGCCACTCGCTAGTTGTCGCTTGTGTTTATTTAGTCCACTACTTCGTGAACACATTTTTGCGCTTCCTACTCTTCCGCAACTTCACAGACACATTTTCACTGCAACAAAAATAAACGAAGTCAGGTGGTTGCCCATTAATGATACACTTAAATATTTATTATAGAAAAATTAACAGTTATTTGAATAAAGATAAACAAACATCATAAATAGTAAACTGCATACATCAATTATTATTAATTAATTCAGTTAATTCAACTCACATACTATTTGTTTATTTATCCGTATGCAAACTGTGTGGAAGTCAACTCAAAGATTCTTCTTGGGTTTGAGGCATTGCCATTTCTAAGCCATAAATCGAGCACTTAGCTGAATTTCCAATTCTGGATATGATAACGCAACAGCCTTCCTATCTGTACTCTGCCGTGCACTAAAAGTTTTAAATCACTCGTGTATATTTGCCTCCATGGTTCCAGTCACCACGGGCATACTGTGACTACAAGAATACTTGTATAAGTAAATTTAGCTCAATACTGTAACAGTACCGGCCAGAGAGAAACGAATTCGTAACTGGGCCAAATTGGGTTTTATACGGCTCACCATTTATTTATTTATTTTTTTTTTGTTTTGTTTTGCATAACCCACCACATCATCGAGGTGCCGACGGAAACTGCCTCGTTGTGGTGATCATACTGCGTTGTCGAAATGGAGTGCGCAGTTGAGGATGTTGCTGTTGCAGGTGGGCGAGTCGCAGCTGCGATCTGCACAGCTGCTGTAAAATCTTCGTGGCATTGATGAACAAAATGTAGCCGCCAGAAGTCGCAGTCGACTAATTAATTTCTGCTTCATTGTAATTGTAGTCGAAGGATTTAATAACTGCTTATCGACTACTCACATCATCTTAGAATTCTTAGTTTGCAGTGCTGTTAACTATTTTTGCACTGCAGCATAATGTTGACTGTTGAGCTTTGTTCCCAATGACAAATGTTATCTGTTTGATAAAGATTCTTGTTACAAAAATTGTTAATTTCTTCTTCTAATAAAATTCTCGCGGTCCTTCCTGCACAGAAATTGTCTTGCTTGTGCACTGGGTCACCACGATGAAGCATCCCCTTGGACTTGTGTGTTATGATGATGAGTTATATTCGTGAATAAATTTTCGATCGCTGATTACTAATTCTGCCTTATTGTGGTTAAACTAGAAAATGAGAAAGACAAATCGCAATTGTATTCCCTCTCGTAGATTTGGTCTCCTTCTGCAGCTTCTTGTGCGCTGGAGGCTGAAAAGGTCTCCCACAAATCTAAATATTCAAAGAAATGATGCAGACGCCTTCTTCTTTAACAGAAATATATTCATCAATTTGTTACAACACACAAACACCCCATACAATACATCTGACAAACGAACTATGTCAATTGCAGTTACACTGTGTGATCAAAAGTATCCGGACATCCCAAAAAACATACGTTCTTCATATTAGGTGCATTGTGCCGCCACCTACTGCCAAGTAGTCCATATCAGCGACCTAAGTAGTCATTAGACTAACAGAATGGGGCGTTCCGCAGAACTCACGGGCTTCGAACTTGATCAGGTAATTGGGTGTCACTTGTATCATTCGTCTGTAAGCAAGATTTCCACTCTCCTAAACATCCCTAGGTCCTCTGTTTCCGATGTGATAGTGAAGTGGAAACGTGAAGGGATACCTACAGCACAAAAGCGTGCAGGCCGACCTCGTCTGTTGACTCACAGAGACCGCCGACAGTTGAAGAGGGTCCTAATGCGTAATAGGCACACCTCTATCCATACCATCAAATTCCAAACTGCATCAGGAGCCACTGCAAGTACTATGAGAGTTATGCCGGAGGTGAGAAGACTTAGATTTAATGGTCGAACGTCTGCTCAAAAGCCACACATCACGCTGGTAAACGCCAAACGACGCCCACTTCACTGGGTGTAAGAAACGTTAACATTGGAAGATTGAACAATGGCAAAACGTTGTGTGGAGTGACGAATCACGTTACACAGTGTGGCGATTCGATGGCAGGGGGTGGGTATGGCGAATGCCCAGTGGACAAATGTCATCAGCCAGCCTGTGTAGTGCCAACAGTGAAATTGGGAGGCTGTGGTGTTATGGTGCGGTCGTGTTTTCATGGAGGGAGCTTGCACCCTTTGTTGTTTTGTGTAGTACCATCACAGCACAGGCCTATATTGATGTTTTAAGCACCTTCTTGCTACCCACTGTTGAAGAGCAATTCGGGGATGGCGACTCCATCTTTTATCACGATCGAGCACCTGTTCATAATGCACGCCTTTGGCGGAGTGGTTACACGACAATAACATCCCTGTCATGGACTGGCCTGCTCAGAGTCTTGACCTGAATCCTACAGAACACATTTGGGATTTTTTGGAACACCGACTTCGTGCCAGGCCTCACCGACCGACATCGATAACTGTCCTTAGTGCAGCACTCCTTGAAGAACGGGTTGCCATTCTTCAAGAAACCTTCCAGCACCTGAATGAACGAATGCGTGCGGGAGTGGAAGCTGTCATCAAGGTGCAAGGTGGGCCAACACCATATTGAATTGCAGCATTAGCGATGGAGGGCGTCACGAACTTGTAAGTCATTTTCAGCCAGGTGTCCGGATACTTTTGATCACATAGCGTACCTTTGACAATAAGTGATGTTCGTTCTGATACGAATGACAGCTAACAGGAAAGTGACAGCCTGAAACACGCTTCCACTGTTCACGTAATGCCAAGGCGGTTGTAATGGCAATACCTCTTCCATGACTGACACGGAATGAGCCCTTTAAACTGCAGGTACTACGAAACATATGGTAGAGAGACTACTATCGTCGCTCTGGCTTGCAGTTGAGCTGCTTACACCCACTGCAGAATACTAGCACACATAGCAAAAAAAAAAGATAAATACTATACTAACCCATAAGTTAAATAAAACTTTTATGGTGGCGATTATCATTCGTCAGTTCGAAAGATGCTGTACAACAGATCATTTGACCAAGTGATACGTAACACTAAAAGAATCTGAGGTACATAGTTTGGGGTTAGGTAGAATCTGGCTGGGGTCGTGAAAGCGTGGGCTTGTAATGAATATTTACTTCATTAAACAATATCTTAAAACATGAGTGCAGATACGAATAGTAAGATTTTTCACTCAACTTCGATTCAAGACCATTAATTTCAGAAATATAATGATACTAGAGATCAAAATAGTGTGGCACCACACCAACAGATAAACAAAACCTATCTTACAGAGAGCAACAGTAATATATAATAGGATTTATGGTAAAACGCATGACGCTAAAAAAACATCTTTACATCATATAAATAAAATAATCTTGCTTCAGCACAGAATGACTCTGGAAGACGAGCTCCAAAATAAAATAACCGCTTTTTTCTGCCAGTGATTAACTTTACAAGGGGGCACGAAACACAAGAACAAACTGGGTTCGGCCCAGTGATAACTTTACGAGTGCGCACTACAACAAACCAGGACAACCAACTGACTCGCTGTAAATATCTACAGTTTACCATTACCAGCACGTGTCCTCATCAGACAGGACCACATATAACTCGAACTACCATAGGGTGGTTATAATGAAACATTCGCAATGTGAAAAACGTGTGATCGGAGGGCAATGAAACTTTGTGGAAACATTTGTGATGTGCGGAAGGTAAATAACTAATAAACCTTGAAAGAAACGTATATTAATTTTGACACGAGAAGGTAACATTAGTTATCTGCGTGCCACGTGTAGGCTGCAGATTCAAACGATGCTCAAAGTGACGACGATGTGAGTCCACGCCAGCCTGGAACCTCAGTAGACATACCACTTCACAACTGTTTCCAGTACTTTTCGAACGCTGGACCATGGGAAGTTCAGCTGTCGTGACAGCTCATGCACTGCTTGAAGACTGCGCATTGGGCCCAGAATTATGAGCCATGGTAACAGTAATTTTTCAACAGTTTCTGTCTCAATTAGCCGTCGACTTCCCCCTGGAGAATTTCCCAAATCGCCAGTTAATTCGAACTTTCGAATCATTTTCTTCATCGTTGGTGCCGAAAGAGGATATCTGCCTATTCCTTTAATTCGTCAATACTTGCAAAGATCAGCAGCACTATTGCAGTAATTTTGATAAAACACCTTGTCCGGACCCACGTTGACAGTCTGCACCTGTAGTGCACACTGGAGCTTGAGTCTCAATCCTAGGTCACGGTACCACTACCAGTAGTACCACTACCGGTACCTCATGACACTAACACTACTAACAACACAGATCCTGCAGCGCACAATCTGAACGTCGTTCCTATTATTTTTGGTGCTCATACGCTTAATAGTTTTCCGTCTACACTACTTCGAGTAGCGAAAGTTCAATTATAACTATCCTATATATCGAACACAATAAAATGATGGTAAGCAAAAGACACAATAAAAGGTAAGAAAAAGATAGAATAACATATAGCTACACCACTGTCATGCAACAACGGTCTCGCCGTATTTACAATTTCACAATTAAAATGATACACTCCATGCCCCCGCAGGAAAGCCACGTAAAACTGTGGACAGTCGCGCAGTAAAATTTTTTCACGGCCACCCTATGGTTTCATATAACTACAAACTCAATCAAGCTGACTGCCTCTATCCTGGCGCCCACTGCTGCACAATAACCTACTTGGACAATTTCTGACTACTGCGCCCCACTAGTAAATCATCTTCGTTTCCCCGCTATCCAACATCTGCAACATCTGGTCGGGATGGGGTTTCAATGGCACTTCGCCACTCTACTCGGTCTTTCCACCATTCTTTTTCCACAATTTGGTTCTATATCACGTTTCTCCTCCTTAAACTCACCTTTATTTTATCAGCCCATCTTGTTCTCGGTCTTCCTCTTGGCTTCTTGCCCTCAATCTCGAATTCCATCATTCTTCTTGGTATTCTTCCCTCTCCCATCCTCTTCACAGGCCCAAACGATTTTAATCCATTCTTTTCAGTTTTCTCAGTCAACTTCTCCACACTAATATCCTTCCTAACATCTTCATTTTTCACTCGGTCTCTTCTCGTCTTCCCTAGCATACTTCTCAGAAACTTCATTCCACTGGATTGTATCCTAATTTCCTCTCTTCTAGTCATAGTCCAAGTCTCTGAGCCGTAAATTAGTATGGATGTGAAGTAAGTCTTGTATAGAGCCAGCTTGCACATCATTGGCATTTCCCTTCCCCACATCAAGGCCCTCACACACTGGTAAAATGTATTACTCAGCTGTATTCTTCTGCTAATATCTGTCTCCAAACGAGCATTCCCCATTAATACACTTCCCAAATATTTTAAGTTGTCCACTATTTCAATATCCTGTCTCCTAATATGAATTTGTCCCTTGCCCTCTCTATCCCCTCTGGTTACCATCATGGTCTTGCTTTTCTCCACATTAAATTCCATTCCATATTTCTCGACCTTATCATTTACGATGTCTATTTGTTTTTGTACCTCCTTACTGCTTGTTCCCCAAACCACAATATCATCCTCTATGGGCTTCTTTCGTCTCTGCCTATTTCATCCATCACCATTATAAATAGAAGTCGTGACATCACACTTCCTTGACTTAGTCCCGTAACACTCTTAAACCATTCAGTTCTTCCACCTGGTGTCTGCACACAACCAGAGCTTTTGTCATACATTGCCTGGATGACTTCAAGTGTTTGCTTTCCAACTCCCTTTCTCTTCAAAGTTGCCCATACCTTTTCCCTGGGAACACTGTCATATGCTTTCACTAGGTAGAGAAATGTCATTACCAGATCTTTCCCATACTCTCAATGTCTATCCATTAAATGTCTCATACCAAGATTAGGTCCACTGTTGATCTACCGTGAAGAAAGCCATACTGTTCCTCTTCTAACTGCCCTTCCACTTTTTCTCTCACTCTTCTTTCCAGTATTCTCTCCATTATTTATGCTACTTGGGATATGAGTGTGATACCTCGATAGTTGTCACCCTTCTTGAAAACTGGGATTATTATTTCCTTTCCCCACTCTTCAGGTGCACATTTTTGGGTCCAAATGCATCTTATTAGTCTATATAGCCACTGTAGCCCAACTGATCCAGCTGCCTTTATCATCTCCACATTAATTTAATCTATTCCAGGTACCTTTCCTGTTTTCATTTTTCTCAGAGTTAGTTCCCCTTACAACATCGTTATATCCTCCTCTTCTTCCAGACACCTCCCCTCCTTCTATTCCCTTTACATTGCCGTTCTTCACATTTAGTAATTTATCAAAGCACTCTCTCAACCTTTTCTTTATCTAGTCTGGTTGCTTTAATAGCTCTCCGCATTCCCCTTTCACTAGCTTTGTGTATGTTTTTTCCTTCCTCATACTCTTTGTAATTCCATATATCATCCTTTTACCACTAGTAACATCTTTTTCCAACTCTCAGGTGACTCTCCCCCAGCTTTTCTTCTTTTCTTCTGCTACCATTTTCTTACACTTATTTTTACTATCCTCCTATTTCCTTTTACTTTCAGCTGTTCGGTCTCTGCTCCATTCATGCCAGGCTTTCTTCTTTTCTTTTGCTGCCTCCTTCACCCTCTCATTCCACCATGGTGTCTCCTTTTCCTTTACCCTTCCAGACACTCTGCCACAGGTCTTCTCAGCAGAGCACACAAACGCTCCTTTGAACTTACCCCATTCCTCTTCCACATTGCCATAATTGGTGTTAGGTATTCTACGCTTAAGTAACTCCTTAAACTTTTCTTGTACCATGCCATCCTTTAGTTTCCACACCTTTATTTTCCTTTCCCTATCTTCCCTTATGTCTTTCAATTCATCGAATCTCATCTTTGCCACCATCACTCGATGGTCTCCATCAAAAGCCTTTCCTGGGAGTGCAGTTACATCCATCAACTGCCTCCGATTTTTCTTTTCCACCTGAAAGTAATTGAAGACCGTCTTCGTCAGTCTATCACCCCATCCATATCTCGTTATCTTTTGGCTATTCTTTTTACAGAACCATGTGTTTCCACAATCAGCCCGTTTCTTTCACAGAAACCCACTCGTTTCTCTCCTTCCTCATTTTTCTCCCATATCCACATGGGCCAATTATCTCCTCCTTCACTAGCCTTCCTTTGCCTACCTGAGCATTTAGGTCACCCATTACTACTGCTTCCACATCTGTAATTATATTAATACCTCTAGAAAATCTATGTTCTCTTCTTTATTTCCTGTTTGTGGTGTAAATGTTTGGATGAAGTCACTCAATACATTCCCTGTCCTCAGCCGAATCGTCATCACCCTGTCACTTGTGTATTCTACTGCTTCCACATATTCCTCTAGGTTTGGTTTTACTATGATACCTAGTCCTTTTTTGGCTTCTTGTCCACCACTACAGTAGAGTGTGTAGCCTTTCCTCATTTTCCCCCTTCCTCTTCCCTTCCATCTAACTTCACTAAGTCCCATCAGTTCTATGTTCTCCTTTTCCATGAAGTCTATCAACTCTTGCGCCTTCCCAGTAAGGGTCATCACATTAATGATACCCACCTTCATTGTGTTCGTGCCTAGTCGCCCACTTCTCACAGCTCCCCCAGCACCGCAAGAACTGCGCGTCGCTTGCAGGGAACGCCCTAACCTTTTCCGAGGCTGGTTTTGAAGTACCATTTCATATATAGGCTATTGTTACGATGGGGCCGCCACTCCCAAAGGCATTTTAGAGCTGCTGCCAGCGTATGTTTAGGTATCTCCTACCATGGAGAACAGACGCCGTTTGTAGCCGCTCCTCTGGAGAACAGATGGTACGGGAAGTAAGATACGAAGTCAGTTCTTCTGCTTTTCCACCGTTTGGTACTTGTAAAATCCTCTTCCGCTTTCCAACCGTTGTCTGTCTTCACCCTTACAGGGTACTACCATCCGGAGCCAGATGGACCCAGGGTTTTTAATGTGGTTGTTACTTCTCCCCCTCCTCCTTCCTCACCACTTGCAAGATGAGGCCCCGGGCTTGGGACCGGCACTGGCGGAATTACCACTAGAAAATATAACTGAGAAACCCACACATCACTTTGAGAACTGCACAATCTTGCCATAAAGAACTTCAGCACTGAAACTTCCTGGCAGATTAAAACTGTGTGCCGGACCGAGACTCGATCTCGGAACCTTTGCCTTTCGCGAGCAAGTTCTCTACCAACTGAGCTACCCAAGCACGACTCACGCCCCGTCCTCGCAGCCCCACTTCCGCCAGTACCTCGTCTCCTACCTTCCAAACTTTACAGAAGCTCTCCTGCGAACCTTGCAGAATTAGCACTCCTGAAAGAAAGGATATTGCGAAGACATGGCTTAGCCACAGCCTGGGGGATGTTTCCAGAATGAGATTTTCACTCTGCAGCGGAGTGTGCGCTGATATGGAACTTCCTGGCAGATTAAAACTGTGTGCCCAACCGAGACTCGAACTCGGGACCTTTGCCTTTCGCGTGCGTATGCTCTACCAACTGAGCTACCCAAGCACGATTCATATCAGCAGCGTGAAAATCTCTTGCTGGAAACATCCCCCAGGCTGTGGCTAAGCCATGTCTCCGCAATATCCTTTCTTTCAGGAGTGCTAGTTCTGCAAGGTTCGCAGGAGAGCTTCTGTAAGGTTCGGAAGGTAGGAGACGAGGTACTGGCAGAAGTAAAGTTGTCATGCTCAGTTTGTAGAGCACTTGCCGGCGAAAGGAAAGGTCCCGAGTTCGAGTCTCGGTCCGGCACACAATTTTAATCTGCCAGGAAGTTTCATATCAGCGCACACTCCGCTGCAGAGTGAAAATCTCATGCTGGAAACTTCAGTAATGTTCCTCATTACTGTCTGCCACCGTCTACTCCTGGAAGACACTATCCACTAGCCTAGCCCAACGATGTCCACACTTAACAGGTGGCCGCACCCTGTGCCGACCGCTGCAGTACTTGCAGCGATTTTCACGCTGTTGCCGGTTCTACAGCACTCTCCTCTTCAGGGTTTCTCACGTTCCATGCTCCTTCCTCCATGAACTCCGGGGTGTTTGATCTCCAGTGCATCACCTTCAATGGGTGACTGCAGTCAACACCTCAGCCTCTCACACTGATGCAAAGACACGTGTGGTCGATGCAGCAATAAATCTCCAGCACTGCCCATAGTGCCTCCAGTGCTGGTGCAAGTCGATGTGTCGCTCCCGCTTCTTATTGCTGGCTGCTTCCTTTGACGACTCCTTTTTCCCAGCAAAGCGGATGCGAACAGGTGTGGCCCTAACGGACACAACCGCTGTGATAGGCCACAACTTGTCAGTCTCTGCCCACAGCAGCCTCCCGCGCCACTGCAGTCGAAGCCGCCGATACCGCTCGGTACTGCAGGGCAGACTGCTCCCCTTCCTGCTGCACTGCCTTCCTATTGCTCAGCTCAGGCGTGGCACTGGCTCCGCCACTTGCAGACGCTCATGCTCTCTGGTGCAGTTTCTGCACGGGGCTTGCACAGGCGCGACTAGTTGGGTGGGCAGTAATACAAAATGTGCAGCGAAACTTCAGTTTCACGACGTAGTGTATAGGCATTTTGTTCCTTACTCTTGTTATCACTATGCTTCATATACAGTAGGTTGGGGGTAAAAGTACGGATTTTTGGTTTCACTAAATATTTAAAATTCCTTACAGCAATGCTGTACAATAAATTAAGGATAATGCTGATTCATGGTGAAACAATGTTCTGGTGGGCGGTTTGCGGGTTTAAATCGCCTTAGGGTATGACCATGCTGTGCGTTTCACTTGCAGTCGCCGCAAGATGGCGCTGACATCAGTCCATATACGCTGAGGTTTGTTGGTGCATGTCAGACTACGGTACAGCGAGTAAGTTTTCAGACATTATCAGACGTGCTAAAGGTGACTGTGTGTTGAAAATGTCTCAAAGAACACATATTGATGACGTTCTGAGGGGTCCAATACTAGGGCGACTGGAGGCTAGTCAAACACAGCAGGTCGTAGCACGCGCCCTCCGTGTGCCACAAAGTGTGATCTCAAGATTATGGCAACAATTCCAGCAGACAGGAAACGTATCCAGGCACTGCAGTACGGGACGTCCACAGTGTATAGCACCACAAGAAGACCGATATCTCGCCATCAGTGCCCGCAGACGGCCACGGAGTACTGCAGGTAGCCTTGCTCGGGACCTTACCACAGCCACTGGAACAGACGTCTCCAGACACACAGTCTACAGACGACTGAACAGACATGGTTTATTCGCCTGGAGACCTGCCAGGTGCATTCCACTGACCCTGGTCACAGGAGAGCCCGTAAAGCCTGGTGTCAAGAACACCATGGTCATTGGAACAGTGGTCCCTGGTTATGTTCACGGACGAGTACCTGGACTCTGAACAGTGATTCTCGCCGGGTTTTCATCTGGCGTGAACCAGAAACCAGATACCAATCCCTTAATGTCCTTGAAAGGGACCTGTATGGAGATCGCGGTTTGATTGTGTGGGATTATGATTGGTGCACGTACACCCCTGCATGTCTTTGGCAGAGGAACTGTAACGGGCCAGGTGCATCCCTTTTAAGGGATGCAGTGAGTCCCACCTAACTCCTGATGGACGATAACGCACGGCCCCACCGAGCTTCCATCGTGGGGCACTACATTGGATCAGAAGACATCAGGCGAATGGAGAGGCCTGTCTGTTCTCCAGACCTAAACCCCATCGAGTACGACGTATCGCTGCACATCTTCAAACCCCTACGACACTTCAGGAGCTCCGACAGGCACTGGTGCAAGAATGGGAGGCTATACCGCAGCAGCTGCTCGATCACCTGATCCAGAGTATGCCAATCCGTTGTGCGACCTGTGTACGTGTGCATGGTGACAATATTCCATATTGATGTCGCGGTACAAGGGCAGGAAACAGTGGCGTTTTGTAGTACATGTGTTTCGGGACGGTTTTCTCAATTTATCACCAGTACCGTGGACTTACACACCTGTGTCGTGTGTGTACCCTATTTGCCTATGCTATTAGCTCCAGTTTTGTGTAGAGCCTCGTTGTGTGGCACCACATTCTGCAACTATCCTTAATTTATGAGCATGAGTGTATGCAACTTCTAGTTTGACATTTGGTGGTTGTTGTTGTGATGTTCAGTCCAGAGACTGGATTCATGCAGCCCTCCATGCTACTCACACCTGCTTTCATTTGGATTGGAATTATTATATTCTTCTTGACGTCTGAGGGTATTTCGCCTGTCTCATACATCTTGCTCACCAGATGGCACAGTTTTGTCACGGCTGGCTCTCGCAAGGCTATCAGTAGTTCTATTGGAATGTTGTCTACTCTCGGGGCGTTGTTTCGACTTAGATCTTTCAGTGCTCTGTCAGATTCTTCACATAGTATCATATCTCCAATTTTATCTTCATCTACGTCCTCATCCATCTCCATAATGTCATCCTCAGGTACATCGCCCTTGTATAGACCCTCTATATACTCCTTCAATCTTTCTGCTCTCGCTTCTTTGCTTAGAACTGGTGTTCCATCTGAGATCTTGATTTTCATACAAATGGTTTTCTTTTCTCCAAAGGTCACTTTAATTTTCCTGTAGGCTGTATCTATCTTACCCCTAGTGAAATATGTCTATATATCCTTACATTTATTCTCTAGCCATCCCCGCTTAGCCATTTTGCACTTCCTGTCGATCTCATTTGTGAGACGTTTGTATTGCTTTTTGCCTGCTTGATTTACTGCATTTTTATGTTTTCTCCTTTCGTCAGTTAAATTCTATGTGTCTTCTGTTATCCAAGGATATCTACTAGCCCTCGTCTTTTCACCTACTTGATCCACTGCTGCCTTTACTAGTTCATCTCTCAAAGCTACCCATTCTTCTTCTACCATATTTCTTTCCCCCGTTCTTGTGAATCGTTCCCTAATGCTCACTCTGAAACTCTAAAACCACTGGTTCTTTCAGTTTATCCGAATCCCATCTCCTTAAATTTCCACCTCTTTGCAGTTCCTTCAGTTTGAATCTACAGTTCACAGCCAGCAGATTGTGCTCAGAGACCACATCCGCCCCTGGAAATGTGTTACAGTTTAGAACCTGATTCCGAAGCCTCTGTCTCACCATTATATAATCTATCTGAAACATTCCGGTGTCTCCATTCCTCTTCCACGTATATAGCCTTCTTTCATGATTCTTAAACCAAGTGTTAGCTCTGTGCAAAATTCTACCAAGCGGCTTTCTCTTTCATTACTTACCTCCAGTCCATGTTCACCTACTACTTTTCCTTCTCTTCCTTTTCCTACTATCGAATTCCAGTCTCCTATGACCATTTTCGTCTCCCTTCACTATCTGAATACTTTCTTTTATCTTGTCATACATTTCTTCAATTTCTTCGTCGTCTGCGGAGCTAGTTGGCATATAAACTTGTACTTCTGTGGTAGGTGTGGGCTTCTTGTCTTTCTGGGCTACAGTAATGCGTTCACTGTGCTGTTCGTAGTAGCTTACTCGCGCTCGTATTTTTTATTCATTACTAAACCTTCTTCCTCCTGCCACCGAACTTCAGTAATTCACACTATATATGACTTTAACCTATCCATTTCCCTTTTTAAATTTTATAACCTACCTACCCGATTAAGGGATCTGACATCTATGCTCCGATTCGTAGAACGCCAGTTTTCTTTCTCCTGATAGCGACGTCCTCCTGAGTAGTCCCAGCCCAGAGATCCAAATGGGGGACTATTTTACCTCCGGAATATTTTACCCAAGAGGACGCCATCTTCATTTAACCATACAGAAAAGCTGCATGCACTCGGTTCGTGGTTCATGGTGTGGGTTGTGGTTCATGGTGTGGGTTCCTGTTGTCATGTCCTAGTTCATGAACCACGGGCAACGTATGAGTGGCCAAGTAAGTGGTCCCGACAGTCGGGATACCAGTTACTTTGGAATAAGGCTGGGCATCTCGGACATATTCTGAGTCGTGGTCACCTTTGTGCTCATACGGCAAAGACTACGAAATCCACCGGTTAGTCCCTCAACCGTTAGGGGTAAAATTCAATGGGACTCGGGGCAAGTAAGGCTAGCAACCTGCTTCCCTGGTACTTTAAATATGATGCTGGCAACAATCAGAGCAAAATGCCTCGTACTTTTGGAGGTGACGGAGTCCCATCTCTAACTGACAAACCAGGGACTCCTAAGACACGACTTGGCAAATAAATGGCAACGAGATGGGGAGCTGTTAATATCAATGAGGGCTACTGTGGGAAGAAGGTAGAGCTGGCAGAGGCTGCAAGTAAGATGGGGCTGGACGTTTTAGCTGTTAGTGACATTCGGGTAAGGGGTGAGAAAGAAGAGGAAGTGGGAGAATACAAGGTCTACCTGTCAGGAGTCAAAGCAGGAATAGCACAATGGGGTGTAGGGCTTTATATCAGGAAAGAAATGGAACCCAGCGTAGTTGCAATAAGGTATGTAAACGAACGACTGATGTGGATAGATTTGACAGTGTCTAGCAAGAAAATTAGGATTGTGTCAGTATATTCGCATTGTGAAGGGACAGATCAAGATAAGATGGATAGTTTTTATGATGCACTCGGTGATGTAGTTGTTAGAGTAAAGGACAAGGACAGTGTTCTGCTCATGGGTGATTTTAACGCCAGGATTGGAAATCGAACAGAAGGGTATGAAAAGGTCATGGGTAAATTTGGAGAGGATATGGAGGCCAACAGGAACGGGAAACAACTCTAGGATTTCTGTGTCAGTATGGACTTAGTAATCACAAACTCCTTTTTTAAATATAAGAACTTCCACCGGTATACTTGGGAAGGCAGGGGAACAAGATCTGTCATTGACTATATAATAACAAATCAGGAATTCAGGAAGGCTGTGAGGGACACACGTGTATTCAGGGGATTCTTTGATGACACTGATCATTGTATAATCTGCAGTGAAATTGGTATTGTGAGGCCGAAAGTGCATGAGGTCAGGTCCATATGTAGGAGGATACGAGTGGAGAAACTTCAGGATAAGGAACTCAGGCACAAGTACATAACAGTGATCTCAGAAACGTACCAGTTAGTTAAAGGTAGTCAATTACAGTCATTGGAAAAGGAATGGACAAGGTACAGGGGCACAGTACTAGAAGTGGCCAAAGAATATCTTGGAACAGTAGTGTGTAAAGGTAGGATGAAGCAAACAGATTGGTGGAATGACACAGTCAAGGCAGCCTGTAAAAGGAAAAAGAAGGCGTATCAAAAATGGCTACATACCAGAACTCAGGTAGACCGAGAAAGTTATGTTTAAGAAAGAAACAAAGCCAAACAGACAATTGCAGCATCCAAGAAGAAATCTTGGGAAGACTTTGGAAACGGGTTGGAGACTTTGGGTCAAGCTGCTGGAAAACCATTCTGGAGTGTAATTAGCAGTCTTCGAAAGGGAGGTAAGAAGGAAATGACAAGTATTTTGGACAGGTCAGGAAAACTGCTGGTGAATCCTGTGGATTCCTTGGGCAGATGGAGGGAATATTTTGAACAGTTGCTCAACGTAGATGAAAATACGATCAGTAATGTTTCAGATTTCGATGTACAATGGGATAAGAATGATGATGGAAATAGGATCACATTTGAGGAAGTGGAGAAAATGGTCAATAGATTGCAGTGCAATAAAGCAGCTGGGGTGGATGGAATTAAGTCGGAACTCATCAAATACAGCCGAATGTCAGGTCTTAAATGGCTACACAGGATGATTGAAATGGCCTGGGAGTCGGGACAGGTTCCATCAGACTGGACAAAAGCAGGTTCCATCAGACTTGACAAAAGCAGTAATGACACCAATCTTTAAACATGGAAACAGAAAAGATTGTAACAACTACAGAGGTATCTCTTTAATCAACGTTATGGGTAAAACCTTCTCAGGTATTGTTGAAAGCAAAGTGCGAGTATTAATTGAGGACCAATTGGATGAAAATCAGTGTGGGTTTAGGCCTCTTAGAGGTTGTCAGGACCAGATCTTTAGCTTACGGCAAATAGTGGAGAAGTGTTATGTGTGGAGCAGGGAATTGTATCTATGCTTTATAGATCTAGAAAAGGCATATGACCGGGTTCCTAGGAGGAAGTTATTGTCTGTTCTACGAGATTATGGAATAGGAGGCAAACTTTTGCAAGCAATTAAAGATCTTTACATGGATAGTCAGGCAGCAGTTAGAGTTGACGGTAAATTGAGTTCATGGTTCAGAGTAGTTTCAGGGGTAAGACAAGGCTGCAACCTGTCTCCACTGTTGTTAATATTATTTATGGATGATATGTTGAAAAAAATAGACTGGCTGGGTGAGATTAAGATATGTGAACACAAAATAAGCAGGCTTGCGTATGCGGATGACTTAGTTGTGATGGCAGATTCGATTGAAAGTTTGCAAAGTAATATCTCAGAGCTAGATCAGAAATGTAAGGACTATGGTATGAAGATTAGCATCTCCAAAACGAAAGTAATGTCAGTGGGAAAGAGATATAAACGGATTGAGTGCCAAATAGGAGGGACAAAGTTAGAACAGGTTGACGGTTTCAAGTACTTAGGATGCATATTCTCACAGGATGGCAACATAGTGAAAGAATTGGAAGCGAGGTGTAGCAAAGCTAATGCAGTGAGCGCTCATCTACGATCTACTCTCTTCTGCAAGAAGGAAGTCAGTACCAAGACTAAGTTATCTGTGTACCATTCAATCTTTCGACCAACATTGTTGTACGGGAGCGAAAGCTGGGTGGATTCAGGTTACCTTATCAATAAGGTTGAGGTTACGGATATAAAAGTAGCTAGGATGATTGCAGGTACTAGTAGATGGGAACAATGGCAGGACGGTGTCCACAATGAGGAAATCAAAGAAAAACTGGGAATGCACTCTACAGATGTAGCAGTCAGGGCGAACAGGCTTAGATGGTGGGGTCATGTTACACGCAATGGAGAAGCAAGGTTACCCAAGAGACTCATGGGTTCAGCAGTAGAGTGTAGGAGCTGTCGGGCCAGACCAAGGAAAAGGTACCTGGATTCGGTTAAGAATGATTTTGCAGTAATAGGCTTAACATCAGAAGAGGCGCCAATGTTACCACTGAATAGGGGATCATGGAGGAATTTTATAAGGAGGACTATGCTCCAGACTGAACGCTGAAAGGCATAATCAGTCTTAAATGATGATGATGATGATGATACTAAACCTGCTCCTGCACTACCCCTATTTGATTTTGTATTTATAACCCTGTATTCACCTGACGAAAAGTCTTTTTCCTCCTGCCACCGAACTTCACTAACTCTCACTATAATTGACTTGAACCTATCCATTTCCCTTTTTAAATTTTATAACCTACCTACCCGATTAAGGGATCTGACATCTATGCTCCGATCCGTAGAACGCCAGTTTTCTTTCTCCTGATAGCGACGTCCTCCTGAGCAGTCCCTGCCCGGAGATCCGAATGGGGGACTATTTTACCTCCGGAATATTTTACCCAAGAGGACGCCATCTTCATTTAACCATACAGAAAAGCTGCATGCCCTCGGGAAAAATTACAGCTGTAGTATCGCTTTGCTATCAGCAGTCCGCAGTACCAGCACACAAGGCCGTTTTGGTCAGTGTTACAAGGCTAGATCAGTCAATCATCCAGACTATTGCCCCTGCAACCATTTTTTGTCTAGACTCTTAGCATACACGCCTCCGTTGTGGTTGCGCCTACCACCTTTTTCCTAAAAATGATTTTGCGTACTCTTACCTCATACTGTGACGTAAGGGTATGCAGGCCTGAGGCATGTGTAAGCAGCTGATACTTCTACCTCCAACAGCAGAAAATAGAAAGTATTACAAATAAATACATTGAGAAACAAGTTAGTTGCTCTTTATTTTGCGGCCAATTCAAGAAGAAATATCTCATTATGATCTGAAAGTGAGGCTAAGAAAACTTTTATCGACGGAAATTCCGTGCTAAGCTATTGCTTGTTCTTTCTTCAATGAATGTTTTTGTTAACCGGCCAAAGTGATCACTACTTTTTCCTGGAATTAAAACGTTTTATTAAGACAGCCTCTGAAAACCCAGTAGCTTTGGATGCTATGCATGCTGAGTTCCATTTCCAATAAGCAAAGAGCTGTCGAACTGATGCTTTCGGTCGGTCTCTGGGAAAAAATGACAATATGGAATACATGAATATAGTCGAATTGTCTTTGAGAGTTAGGTATGTTTGGAAAAACACTACCCACCGTAAGAAAAACTACAGAAACTAGAAATTAATTTTTCTCTAAGGTGAATCATGAGGCATCTGTGGTCAATAAACACCAAAAATAATGGTTTAATTCGCTAGAAAGGACAATCAAGTCAAAATACAGGTTATGAAGTAAAGTTTCCCAAACAGTTTCTTTACGGGGTAAAAGTACATACAACAAACTTCTATCCCATTTGACTTGTACGTACTTCTATCCGATGCGCTATTTTTTTCGGAACAGAAGTAAAATTGTGGAGATCAAGGACAATATTGGAAGCTTGTAACTGCCAGTTCCGGTAACGAAGTTATATAATTTTTAAATAGATTTAGTTTCACCTAACAGTATACCACAACTACACAGATTTCATATCGAAAACGCACAAAAGTGACTTACCACATTTTGTCTAGCTGTAAGGCTTCGGTCGACTGTCACGAGGTTCCAGAACAGAAATGAGCAGATGATGACGCATGTGCTGCCTGTTGGGAGAAAGGTGAACGTCTGCATTAGGGACCTGAAAACATGCTGTGTACCCTTGCCCCATGCGTACTTTTAGCCCGACTACCCTGCGTCATAAATGGACATGGTTAATACAAACTACATCACTGTCTCTAACTGCGAAAGTCATTTCCATCACAGCACCTACGTTCTATCACCAGAAAACACAATTCTTCCTCCAGAGAGAACTGATGATGCCTCTAACCGAATAAAATCACTGTCATTACAAACTTACACATTAACGTTACTATGAACTGAAGGAAAATCTGCGTATCCGATTTCATGAATTAATAGAGTGTATTCGACAGTACCAGCAGAAGTTCAGAAAAAAGGAAAGACAAACATACATAAGTACACGGTCTAGTCACATTAATGTGATCACCACCTATGTCGGCGTCATCGAGCAATAACCAATCAGACAGCAGATGACAGCAGTAGCAAGGAGATTACATGAAGTGTGTCGGGGGACACGGAAAACAGTGGAACCGTTGTCCTAAAGCTAAAATGGCGCGATATACGTGTCATCTACACGAGAAGGTCTAATAACCTTACAGTTTGGTACCTTTAATCTCCAAACCAATAAACCAAACAACCAACAAGAAGGGTATAATCATTCGCTTTCGGCCCAAAGTTTGAAGCATTTCCGAATCGGATAAGTTCGTAAACTGTTCACGTGCACTTGTGGTTAAAGATGATGTAGGATATAGGAATACAAAAATGTAACATCAACGGGAATCCTTAAAAGAAAGACAACTTGGTTCTCGAGAAACGAAGTTGGGCAAATTTCGTGTCTTTATTGCAAGATGACTGATAATCAGTGAGCTGCTACCAATATGAACATCATGTAGAGCTCATGAGAAAAATATAAGAGATATTAGGACGAATAAAGAGGCATTCAGACAGTCATTTTTCCCTCATACAGTACTCCAACGAAATAGGAATAAAAATTTATGATACTGGTAACCTCCACCACTCACAGTTCAGGGGTAGCCGCGCGGTGTGGGGCGCCGTGTCACGGTCGGAAGTTCGAGTCCTCCCTCGGGCATGGATGTGTGTGTTGCCCTTAGCTTAAGTTAGTTGAGTTAGATTAAGTAGTGCGTAAGCTTAGGGACCGATGACGTTGACAGTTTTGTCCCATAAGACCTTGCCAGAAATATCCAATTTTTTTTGTTCAGTTGCATGCGGAATGTGTTTCGGGTAGAGTAAAGTATTTTGCTACAAATTAGACTATGTGTGCAAAGCGGTGGAGTATAATGAGAAGAAGATTACAAATGGGTACAGTCCATCCCATGCACCTGTTAAGATCCATACATTTTTCAGGAATGTGTCAATTGTCAATATGTAAGGAGAAGCATAGCTCAAATATCCTCAGGAGACATGTGCATTTACATACAACACACTAATATTGTTGATTTGCAGAATCTATACTGTACATTGATGACTGTGACTCACAGACTGAGCCATGGGGGGTCGTACGATCGTGGGGCATACTATGAATTTATGAATTATTTGTGTGATAATAATGTTAAAAAGTGTGAAGCTATTAGAATGGCGTATAACAGCCTGTATCCATCCAGTGCTAGAATCTACACGTGTAGATCTTCGAAGCATAAAGTCAATAGAAGCTGTATTCACAGATGGTGACCTATGTATGTTGTTGCTACTATGAATCTGAATACTATATGGGCCAAATTTAAGGCACAAAGAAAACAGTGATTAGGAACACAATGATTGTAAAAAAGTTTGATAATGTATACACAAATAAAAAAACAATATTTCCTATAAACTGTTCTTATTTTCCACCTCATCCCCATTCTATCTCCCTTTCTCTCTCTCCACCGCTCTCTCTCTCTATCCCTCTTCCTGTCGTCGAAACACAATTGATCATGAGCAAACACGCCCACACACACACACACACACACACACACACACACACACACACACACACACACACATACGCGCGCGCGCGCGCACGCGCGAACCAAACACCACAAACGTCATCAACAACTACACATTTACACACCACATCCCAAAGAAGCATGCGACGAGACAAATGAACGTTACACAGCCGCAACAACACGTAATGGCAACGAAAACTTAAGAAGTGTATGTGAGTCGACAAAATCTCAAGAAATAATCGTATTACCTCGACAAAACAAAGAGTAAGCACCACAACATCTAAAACTGTAAGTAATACACTAATTAGAATAACTCATTGCGAGTCTCCGAAGGAAATCCATAATAAACAGGAAAATAATATGACGTTTTGCTGTTTGCAGATGACAAGCTGTAGATTGCATAATAGACTTAAAGCTGCTAGGATATACTTCCACTAGCTTCACGTGAGGTATGTAAACAAATGGATGCAACACTCTATTTCCAAACGTACTACAAAAATAGAACTTTCAGAAATATCATAAATAAAATGGATTACAGATTATGACCCTACCATCAATATTTATACTACAGTGTGTAATGCGTATTAAGGAAAACTATTCCAGTTATCAACAGTATGACATGTGACATAATTATAACACAATAAACAAGCAGGACATACTTTCTTTCCAATGTAACTATAAAAAAACACAAAAGTGCTTCCTATACAAGTCCATAAATTTTTTTAATGCCATACCCCAACATATCAGGGATCTTCCAATTCAACAATTCAAAAAAAAAGTAAAATAATTTCTTCTTGAGCTCAGCATTTATGAAACTGATGAATTTTTAAGAGTGGCAAAGAATATGGTATGACTACATTTTATGTGATCAGTTTGTATATGCTTCTATATCTGAGTAAGTCTGTAATTGGCTAAATTTACTATGCAATATTAATTTGTACCAGACGTTTCTCTGTTTTGTATTTGTGTGAAGGTGCTACAATTATTTGTGTAATATTTATACTGTGTAACATTTTTCTTGTTTTTGTAATTATTTGTGTAACATATATACTGTGTAATATTGACTTTCGTAATGCTTCAGATGATCTCTGAGGTCTCTAATAAAACTCAATCAGTCAATCAGTCAAAGGACAGAATGCTTCAACTCAGTTATTCATGTAACACCTGGTCAGGTTCACACTGCCTATTTTGATTCTCATAACTGTGCCTTTCTCGTTAAGTTTCTGGATCCCCTATAAGTACATAGATTGCTTTTTTTCATGGTTTTCAAGTTCGCGATGGTTCCATAAACATCGTGCTTCTTGCTAATGCTAATGCTCAATTTTTGAAAATATTGTAATCCAGTCAGATACTCTACATTTCAAAATTTTTAAAAAATATCTATTGTTTGTAATTAATTCTTACATATTTGTTTCAAAATTTTCAGGTAAATTTAACCCACAGATTTAAGTCTCCCCAGTGAATGTGATACTCAATATTTCCGTGTTCAGTGCCTTACTTATACATCAATATCTCTGTACAAAACACTTTGAGAGTAAAAGTCCACACCCATGAAAGAAATTTCCGCTTTTTAATTTTTTGTGGTGTTTATAAAGTCTCTATTACATCTCTAGTACATGATATTCAAAGTGCTTTGATATCGTTACGTGTGTGCTGATTTTTTTTTAGGTATTTTTAGGTTCTGGACCCTACTTACACATCAGTACCTCTGTAAAAAGTACATTGTTAATATACTTCAACAGCAATTAACGTTTTTCGTTTTTTAAATTTTTTCTGGTAGACAATAATTTTCCCGCACTGCTTTGTAGTGCACCTTATCGAAAATACTGTGGTATTAAGGAGGTTTTCCTTCCTTCCAAGGTGATGTGAGGTATATATGTTACTGTAAAAGTAAGATGATTGGTAAACCCTACAATTCTGATTGCAAACTACTGTTCAGTGGGCCTCCGTCATTTGTAATAATAACAATAGTTGTCAATTACTAGCATTGTTTACACTTTTCCCAATGAATAACTTGACACATTATCCCTTCTAAAATGGTACTCGAGAACAATTTAAACGTGGAAATACTTAATTTGAGGGTGTGTTGTGACTTATATCAGGAGTGGGCCTAATTTGGTACTTTCAGTCTCTCTATTTGCCCACTTAGGGCAGTATTTTTAAGCTAACACTAATCTTTCTGCAGTTACAAACCTAGTTAAGGTAGTTTTGCAATATCGAAAGCCTAACTTGTTATTAGGCGTTGAAATATAGCACTGGGTGTACTTGCTTCAAAATTGTTATTACTAGTTTGGCGAATATATGTACTTTCTGTTACAGCGGAGGTGGCTTTTTTCAATACTGTGTCATGTCATTAATTCATTTGAGGCTTTCAGCGTTTCTTCGTGTATTAAGTTCAACTAAGCCCTGGATCCTCGGTGTACTTACATTTTGGAAACAGTTTAAAATATTGCAACGCTGTTGCATTTTGTTGCAGTAGAGCCATCTGATGGTAACAGTGAGAAATGTTTTCTCATGGTACATTCAACGACGTAAGTACAATTTCAACTATGGAGCCATCTGTTGATGTGATAGAAAGCTCAAACTGTACTCAATTTTTCAGTTCGGATTTCTAACGGTAACAGGAAGAACTGGGTTGTGACGCAGGACGTGGTTTTATTTCACATTTTCTAGGTTTGTGGGACAGTATTTAAGTTAATACTCATGTTCAACAACTCTGAATTCCTAATTCATTATTTGTATTTTATAAGCAAATGTATTTTTTTCTGTTTCTTAACACAGAAATATCGAATTTTCAGAACAGCCGTCTACTGAGGACAGGATTAACTAACATGTGAACCAGGGCTTGATTTTGTATCACATTTCTGGGCCTGTGGGACAGCATTTAAGGTAAAACAATTCCCATTGTAATATCGATATTTTATAAGCAAATGTTGGTTTTAAATTATTTGTAGAGAAATGTGCTGTCAACTCATACCAATAAATTTGGTGAATGGTATATGTGACCCATGGCTGGCTCCTGCTATGCGCTGGATTAAACCTTCGTTGCGATTCTGTGTCAAGTCTCCCGCGGTTTTCGCGATTATGTGGTTATCCTCTGCTGTCGTGGGTGGCAGCAGCGGTGTGTATCGATCTTTGACCTGGTGCTTATAGTTTATGGCTGGGCGGTGTGCGACCAGTCGGTCAGTTGGCGTAGAGTAGCGAGGAATTCTCGGTGCGGCATAGTTTGGCTGGGCCTGCTAGCGGTCTCTACATGAAAGTTGTATTTTGATTTAACCTGTCAGCAAGTCAAGACTGTTCACTTTGTGTCGTTTGGAGTTTGTTGTCGGCTGTTCGGATATTCTTGCGAGCAACAATGTGGTTTTCAAGTTGGAAAATTCTAGCCACCCTCTGGTGGAGTTTATCTGTATTTGGTTATTTGAATTGAAATGCACCAGCGGAATCTTCTGCTTTGTGGCCGTTAACCTTCCGGTTACCTGCCCTAGCCGTTGACGTAAATTTCAGGCAGTGTAGTTTCCTCATCGTGTTGTTGATGTCTAGCATGGTGTGTAGTTTGACAGCTCCATGTATGATTGGTTGTGGGCGCCACTATCTTCTACGTTGTTCTATTGAACTCCCTGTTGTGCCCTGCTCGGGTGAAGTGAAAGTATCTTGTCGGAGGGTCCTTTCACTGACAGTTGGTTGGGTTGTCGTCGGATCGTTAATGGTTGGCCCAACTGCCTCTCTCACCTAAGTGAACGTTAGTGTTTGAATTCCAGGCCGACCCTCGAACTTCTGAACACCCTTGGGTGTACTGCCCTTTTTTTAAAAAAAATGTTCTTGTTTGTACTTGTATGACTTATAGATGATTTTTTTGTTAGATTAGAGTTGTTGTGCTCTTAAGGCCTTCAGCCTAGTTCAAAAAACTGTTTCACGTAAGGCCTTTGATATTTAAAAAAAGTAATGTTATGGATTTTTATGTGTTAGGTCATCAACCGATTTGATTTTAACTAGTTTACTTCAGCCTAGCTAAGGAACTGTTTTAAGGCTTGCCATTTAAATTTATGATTATGCTTGCGTTTTAAGCTATTGTCCTTCAGCCATTTTTAAATTAAAGTGATGTGTTCGAGTTGGCGAAGGTTTAACCACCGTCCGGTGGATTCTAACTGTATTTGGTTATTTGCAATTGAAGTGCACGAGCGGAATTTTCTGCCCTGTGGCCGTTAACGTAAATTTAGGCAGTGTCCTCTCCTCTCCGTGTTGTCACTGTGCGGCACGGTGTGTAGTTAGACAGCTTCATGTATGCTCGGTTGTGGGCGTCCATGCCTTTTACGTTTGCACTGAACTCCGAGTTGTGTGCTGGTCGAATGGAGCGCAAGTTACGTTGTCGGTGGGTCCGTTGACTGTCTGTTGGTTGGGTTGTCGTCGGATCGAGAATGGTTGGGCCGACTGCCTGTCTCACCTAAGTGGACGTTAGTATTTCAAGTGATGACCGACTCCCGAAAATTCTGAGCGCCGTTAGCTGCACTGCATTTTCTTATTTTCTGTTGTGTGTACTTGTATAGCCGATGGTTTTGAATTAAAGTTGCATTGTTTTTAGTGGTATTTTAAGTCGTGGGCCTTCAGACGCTTTAAAATTAAAAATCCTTGCTTGTCAAATATTAGATTGTTTGGGATCTTCAGCCTACTTTCAGATAAGGCTTTGTTGTTTAAATTTATTTTACCTTGAGTTTTAAGTCATGGGGCCTTCAGCCGTTTTTAAATTAAGGTCCCGAGGTTAACGGGAGGAACGTCGGCGCCGATCGCGGAGGTTCTACATCCGCTGAAGTTATAAAAGGGGATCCCCGGCGTTGTTTCAGATGCAGCAGTACGGCTCCTTTGGTCCGCTCTTGTGTTCAGCCTCGTGTACCTAGAGCCAATGGACGACGCCGGGTTGGGCCGCGAACTCGCGTTCGATTTTTTAAACTTTGGCGTACTCGGGTGGTCGCTCCCTCATCACCCCCCTTGCCTTACGTATGTTCTCGGGTGGGTGGCGAGCCGGTTTGTTCTCTTGTGGATTCTGGTAGTTCCTTGTCATTATTGAGTTTCGAGTGGTTTTCGGAATTTGAGCATCTTACGGAACTTCGTTCGGTCCCTTCGCCGATGCAGATATGTCGGGTGGCTAATGGCCAGGTGTTACCTACGTATGGTTGGGTCCGGTGGAGTATTTCGGTCGGCGATTTTTCCTGGCCTATGTTTTCAGCCTTGGTTAAGTAACTGCCCGTTAATCCAATTTTGGGGTGTTTTGGTCTTGGATTATTCCGGACACACCTTTTCCTTCAAGATTGGCCTTTGCGAGTGCGCTAAACCTAGAGTGCATCGAACTGTCGGGACGTTGGCCGTTGAGGTCGCAGCTAACGATTTTGATCTCGCCCATCTCTTGCCCCATCAGGCTTTTCAGTTACGCGAGTTGTTGCACAGTTTTCCCCAGCTCCATGGTGATAACCTGGGTGTTACTAATGTTCTTGAATATCATATCCGTCGGTCCGATGATATTCCCGGTTAGGCAATCCCCACACCGCCTCCCACCCCATAAGGTGAAGATACTCAAAGCTAAAATCTCAGATGCTCCAAGAAGGAGTGATTAAACCCTCGACTTCTGTTTATGCTTCCGCAATATTTCCTGTACCTAAAGATCATGGGCGCGATTTCAGACCTGTGGTTAACTACCGCTGTTTAAACGCTAAGGTTGTACTTGTATCGGTACCCCTACCTGATCTGCATAATTCTTTTACCTGATTTGCCGTCGCTAGTTGGTTTACGGACCTTGATTTGAATCATGCCTATTATCAGATTCCATTGGCTGAAGAATGTAAGCATGTTACCGTATTTTGTACTGATTGGAACTTTTCCGAATTTAACAGAGTCCGTTTTGGGCTAGGAACAAGAGCGGCTATGCTTACTTGTTTGTTGGATAATATCCTTGGCGACTTGAAGTTAGTCTGTGTGGATAATTATTTGGACGACTTGGTTATCTATAGTCGTTCGTTTGAGGATCATTTGGAGCATATCCAGTAGGTTCTTTTGAGATTACAGCGAGCCGGGCTAACGGTTAAGCCCTGTAAGATCACGCTAGCCAAGCAGAAGGTATTTTTCTTACGCCATATAGTGTCGGGTCAGACTATTCGAATTGACCAAGAGCGAACGAAATCCTTACGGGCATTGCCTCCACCTACTGATAAACGGGGAATTGCTTAATTCATAGGCATGGCAAATTACTTTAGGCGTTTCGTTCCCAATATTGCTCAGTTGGCGGCACCCTTAAATCAGTTACGCCGGAAAGACGCGCGCTTTGAATGGGGGCCAGCCCAGGAGGCTGCCTTTGAGCACATTAAGGCGCAGCAGCCAATCCTCCGGTACCTGGGGTACCCGATTTTAATAAAAAGTTTGTTGTTCAAACTGGCGCTTCCAATGCTGGTGTTTCTGCTGTTCTCTTCCAGGAGTTTGAGGGGCAAAGACAGTCATTAGCCTACGAGTCTCGGCGGTTAACTGATGCCGAACTTAAGTACTCTGTCTATGAGTGCGAGGCCTTGGCTCTTTTATTTGCTTTAGAGAAATACCGTTTCTACCTTGAACATCGGGTATTCCAATGAGAAACCGACAATCAGGCTATGAGCTGGGTGTTGGCTAGACCGCGAAAAACTGGCCGTATTGCCAGGTGGGCAGTATGCATTTCGGCATTTGAGTTTGAAGTCAAACATGTGAAGGGTCTTGTGTTGGCAGAAGAGCCAACATCGTGTTACGAGGGGAGGCCGCAGTGCACTCGTTTCAGCTCACGCAGGCTGGCGTGAGGAGGGAAGGACTATACTGACGTGAGGTCTGGAACATGACAAGGAATTAGAATTCAGAAAGCGGACGTAATTAGTTTGATACTTAACTTTAATCCATTAATGATGAACGTCGTTCTTTACGGTACATGATTCACAATACTATCTGTTCAGGATACATAATAACTGAATATGGCGCCTTGCTAGGTCGTAGCAAATGATTTAGCTGAAGGCTAAACTGTCGTCTCTGCAAATGAGAGCGTATGCAGGCAGTGAACCATCGCTAGCAAAGTCGGCTGTACAACTGGGGCGAGTGCTAGGGAGTCTCTCTAGACTAGACCTGCCGTGTGGCGACGCTCGGTCTGCAATCACTGATAGTGGCGACAAGCAGGTCCGACGTATACTAACGGACCGCGGAATTTTAAGGCTACCACCTAGCAAGTGTGGTGTCCGGCGGTGACACCACAAAGGGCTCTAAAAATATTCTTGCGGATGTTCACCGAAACTATACCTAGTGAGGGAAGACAGCAGGTAGAGGGAGGCAATCTTAATTGCATGGTGGTGGGTGAAATCCCTCTCTTGTTTGAAGATGGTGCTCAGCTTCAGGATCAGGACGCTGTTTGGGTCCCCATTTAGCAACGTGTGCTGGCAGGAGAGTTGTCGGATGAGTATGTTTTTAAGAGTGGTATTCTCTGTAAGAGGGTGGGCAAGGCTAAGCAGCCCAAGATTTATTTGCCTGCCACCTTGGTGCTCCGAGTTTTTCATTATTTTCATGATTCGTTGGTGGGTGGCCATTTAGGAACTTATAAGACTCTTCAGAAAATCAAGGGGCATTTGACTTGGCCCTCCATGGACCGGGATGTGAGGAAGATGATACCCAATGCCGCTTGTGTAAGGTAGCCAAACCCGAGAATGCTCTTCAACAGGGGTGGTTGAGTTCTGAACGAGAGTCCTGTCCTATGGACAAGCTCTACATTGATTATTTAGGACCGTTACCTCGTACTAAGAAAGGCCATCGGTATGTGCTAGTTATTACCAATGATTTTTCCAGATTTACTTGGCTCCTCCCGAGCTGTAACGTTACCGCTGCCACCACTGTTTATCATTTAACTAATGTCTTCAGTGCTTTTGGGCCATGCAAGCAGCTTGTTAGCGTTAATGCTCTTGCCTTTCTTTTGGGTCCTTCTGTTTTCAGAATGGTCTGAAGCATATCACCTCCAGCCCATATTATCCCCAAGGGTCCTTTGTGGAGAGAGTTAACCGATTAACCGAAATCTTAAGTCTGCATTGATTATTTACCATCAGAAAACCCCTAGTAAATGGGAATCCAGTTTTCCCTGGCTTAGTTTTGCCTTTAATACCGCCAGTCATGAAGCCTTGCGAGCTACGCCTGCATCCTTGGTCCTTTTCTATCCGGTTAATTCCCCTATCTCGAACTTGTGGGGAATTCAAGATCTTATTCCAGCTGATGTTAGTCCTCGTGTTATGAAAGGGAACTGGAACTTGGCCAGACGTAATATACTCAGAGCCCACAATAAACAAGCTGAGCATTATAATCGTAGTCAGGGAACCTTGTTGTTTGTACTTGTATGTCTTCTAGCCGATTTTTTTAAAAAATTAGAGTTGTTTTGATCTTAAGGCCTTCAACCTAGTTCAAAGAACTGTCACGTAAGCCCTTTGGCATTTTAAAAATTTTAATGTTGTTGAATTTTAAGTCTTGGGCCTCCAGCCGATTTTGAGTCTGAGTTGTTTGCTCTTAAGGCCTTCAGCCTAAATTAAACAATTGTTTCATGTAAGGCCTTTGGTATTAAAAAAATTAATGTTATGGATTTTTAAATGTTAGGTCTTCAGCCAATTTGAATTTAACTTGTTTACTTCAGCCTAACTAAAGAACTGTTTCAAGATAAGGCTTGCCTTTTAAAGTTCTGATTATGCTTGCATTTTAAGTTATTGGCCTTCAGCCGTTTTTAAATTAAAGTGGCTTTCAGCCAGTGATTAAGTCCCAAATATTAAAGATGTGTGCTTAAAACAAAATTTTGGGCTCTTATAATGTTTGATCAAATAATAAAGTTGTATGTTGGAGTGTAACTGACAGCCCCTTACTTTAGCCCCTTTCCACGATTTACGTTACCTGTCCTGTCCTGCGTATAAGTGGGGTTTCTCAATATGTATAGCTTCAAACCAAAGTTCCAATGTGAGTGATGAGTCAGCAGCTAAACGAATTATTGTATGTCAGTAATGCACATGTAGTTGATCAATTTTTCAGAAGTTCAAATGCTTTACTATTTTGGCTGCAGAATGGCAGCACTGAAGGTGGAGAATGCTTCATGCAAAATTTGAATGAGTGCAAGGAGGGAGAGGGTGGGATGGCCCCCTCCTCCTTGACCTCAGCATGTAGATGGAAGTCAGCATTGTGTTCTGTGTATAGTGGAAGGACAGTACAGAGGCAATGACTGTATAAGGACCACAGTGCACAATGTCATAAAGCAGCATCTGCGAGGTAAAGACTTATGGACATTGAGATTCATGAAGTGGACTAACCTGTCTAGAGTCCCCACTTGAAGCCAACAGAACACATCTGGCATGAGTTGCAACATTGATTCCACTTAGACCCCAGTGTCCCAAATCACAGCCTTCTCTGATTTATGACCTTGAGGAAGAATGGACTGCCATTTTTCCACAGACACCTCATTGAATGTATCTCCAGTAGAGTTCAAGCTGTCATAATGGCAAAGGGTGGACACACCCCAAATTAGTTTGTACTACTAGGTGTCAGTAGTAGGGCAGGGCCGGTTCTGGTGGAAAATGCTGACCCAGCGTCTGCCAGAACTTTCTTTTTCCATGTTATTTGGCAGAGACGCAATATTTTAAAATGTCTACACATGTCCACTGTGAAAGAAAGTGTGAGTTAGTTGCACAACTGATGTATTCGCCAAATTAGTGGCAAAAATTATAAAGCAAGTATACCCAATGCTACAGTTCAACACCTAATAACAACTGGCATTTGAGAATCTAGGCTTAAAAATTTGATATTGGAAAACTACCTTAACAAGGGTTACACCAGCAGAAAAATTCGTGTTAGCTAAAAAATACTGCTATAAATGGGCAAATAGACAGTTTGAAACTAACTAAGTAGGTCTACTTCTGATGCAAGTCACAACACAATTTCAAATTAAATATTTCCACATTTAAACTGTTCTCAAGCACCATTTTAGGAGGGATGGAGATAATAAATCAAGTTATTCACTGGGCAAGATGTAAATGCTACTGATTGAGAATTATTGCTATTATTACAAATGACGCAGGCACACCAAAGGCTACACACAATAACAGCAGTTTGCAGTCAGAATTCTCCCAAAAAGCTTTATAGACTGCATTTTTCCTATAATATTGCTCACAGTGTTCTAAAAATATGTGAGCAGTGCAGAAAGTACGATGTTCACGCTGCAACGGTAGCTAAATACATAAAGTGTGTATTCAGGCTGTGTAGTTGCATTTCTGGAAACTATGGCTTGCAAAAACAAAAACCTATAACCATCTACACTAACGCTGACACATGCAAACACAACTGTCTTATTAAGGAAGGAACACAGTAACTGTTTCTGTCACAAAAATATTCCATAAAGTGCACAGGGACATGAACTGGATGTAATATTAACACACAGCTGAAGATGGTTGCAATGAGAGATGTGATTTCCTATAACAGTGTCAGAGTTGGTATCTTGGAAAATAAATGAAACAGCTTATCATAGACTGTGAGGCATCTCATAGTTTGCAAGCATAAATTAAATGTTGTCACATGTAAACTACCTGTATGAGTCATTAAAATACACATTTATCGTAATATAAGCAATATAAATATTAAAATTCGATTTGATACACCTTGCAATGAAAATTGACCATCAAAATACACCTATCGTCTAAGGAAAGACTATGTATGACCAACATCCACTGCTATAATTCTAAACAAATACCACAACATGCATTAAAGTAATGTTTTTCTCTATAATATACAGATATATAGATGTAGACAAGCATGATGTGGTGTTCTAAAATTTAGTAGGTCACAACCAAAAATGATGTTAAATATTCTACCAACACATGATGCTGCCTCAGCTGATAGTACCATTAATATCAAGCCCTGAACCACATCATTCAGGACATTCAATAAACAAACCTGAAGCAAAATAGTGGTACATATAATGAGGTGTGTGACCTCAACATTGCAGCTGCTGGACTGCAGAGATAGAGATATCGGCTTTTTAAAACATGTACTGCAGGTGTGCTCAGTTGCTATTATGTCTTCGAATGAAGCAATAGTATAACTATATCCATTGATTTATGGTGCTATATGACAAGTTGGTTTATTTGGATAGATGCATATGGGATCTGAAGATGGAATAATGAAATGCTGAAACTGGTAGCCTTCACAATGAAATAAAACAATATCTTGAAGTACATGGCTGTCAGTAATTTTACTGACATTGACAGTTACTTAACCAGCTGATATCCCCTGGCCACGATGGGCCAACAGAGACTGAATGTCCTATGACACCTGTGGGTCCACCTCTCATGACATCTACTGGTCAGTTCTGCAGAACATAGTACACACACACACACACACACACACACACACACACACATATATATATATATATATATATATATATATATATATATATATATATATATATGAGATACAATTTCAAAGGAGGATGTTTTAATATCATTAACGCAACTTCCATTACACTGTTGCATCGAAATGCCATCCCTATTTAATAAAAATTTTGATTCTTTATTTACTTATTGCCTCATGTACCATTTTCATGATGAACTGTCTGTCTTTTCTTTAAAGGTCACAATTATTGTGATATTTATGGTTTATATACATCACTGCACGAAATTCGAATCGTGTGCAGTGAAAAATAGAAATCGCTATGAATTTGCTTTTTGATGCATATTAAACCATATACTGCTCCAGATAAAATTTAGGTAATATTTTTCTATAAACTTGGGTGGAGGTCAGTATCTGATCCAGTCTCGAGAAAATGGACTGTATGTAGCATGTACACTTCCAATTGTGTACACATGACAACGAAACAGTCGTAATATCTCTCATACATCCTAACAGTTCAAGATATCGAAACAAGACCCTGGCAAATGATAGCACACAAGGTGTAGAGTAGTTTCTGATATGGTTAATAAGCGAAAGTTTCTGATCTACCACTATATATGAGTAACTACAGATCTTTTCTCAATGGGATGATGTAATTTTTTTAAGGGTTATCGACAGCTAGAGAAATGAGAATTAGTGTGGCTTTGCAACAAGAGAAGTGAAGGAATTACGTGTTTATTTTATATCGAGAATATGCTTTTCTTATAAGCTATTGCCCTGACTTGTCCTTAATCCCTCATTTATTAAACCACTGCTTTAGGATTCTATTATAATTTCAACTACGTCAGCGTGTTAGTGAGGTGACATTGCGTAAACCCCACTTTCTTTTGGCATAAAATGTAAATTTTGACATGGAAGCAAGAGAAATGTAGGCTTATTCAAAATTAGCTAACAACAATGCTTCTCTGAAAGTAAAAATGGTGTTGTCAGGTGAAAATAAGTTGCTCCTTTTGCCACAATTACAGCGTATTCCTGTAACCCATTGTGTTTTTAAGAAAGAACAGCTGATATTGAAATATACTCAAGTATTTTCTTTCTACACCTACATGATTTGAGAAATATGAAGAAATTCATATCATATATATAGCATACTATCTTTTTAATCCCATGAGTGAACGACTTAACATATTGATCTCAAAAATGTTTGAGTTAGTCACATATTTCAGAGTACATACTTTCGGAACTAAAAAATAAAATGTCTCAACAAGCACTGTTATACTGCAGCGAAAGCAGAGCTTAGTTCTATTTGTTAAACAGAGTTAATTCCACATCCATGACAAAGTTTTACAGTTAATTATTTTTTTGAATCATCTGCAACTATTCATAAAGATGAAAAAACAGATTGTTTCTTTAACACATCACAAGAAATTTGAAGTGAAACGTACAGGAATTCACTTTGATTGTGGATAGAAACAAAAGGGTGGGCGCTGTGTGCTGTGAATCGTTTTCATATTTATCATATCATTAAGATATAAGAATAAAATCCTGTGGTAAGATTTAACCCACACTGTTTATCATTAAAAATACAATGGGTTACACGACTTTACCGAAGTTACAGCAGAAAGAATGGTTAACTTGTCCTAGTCTTTTTAACCCCTTCCTTCCTCACAGAAGCGTCATGAGTGGTGAATTTTGAGTAACATCTACATTTATTTTTCTGCTACGCTAAAATACGTGTCTTTTGCCGAAACAAAGCACAGTTTATATAGTGTCATCTCACTAACGTGCTGATGCAGTTGTAATTGCAACAGAATAGTGAAACAGTGGTTTATTAAGCAAGGACCTGAGGGCAAATCAGGTCAACAGTTTAGAAAAAAGCACAATATTGAGGTAAAAAGAAACGCGTAATTTCCTTATTTACCTTTTCGCAAAGCCACAGTAATTCTAGAGCCACCGCCTATCGAGGGTACTTAAAAAATTACAAGATTGAATCTATTTTCGAAATCACAAACTGTTTAGGAGATATAGGGGATATAATGAATATTTGTCGTGTGGGCACAAATGAACGAAATGAATGCACCACATACCATTTATTTTCTATAGAATGGAGGCAGATATAGATCTTCTGCCAAATTTAGAGAAAAATTTGGCATATTAGCTAAATATCATACACTGGAATCTGTGATATTACATGCACCAAATGCAAATCCATATTGACTTATACTTTCATTGCAACACTTTCGAATTTCGTACAGTCTGTTAATTAATGCGAAGTATCAGAATAACTATGAACAAGAGACTGCCCGCATCTCGTGGCCGTGCGGTAGCGTTCTCGCTTCCCACGCCCGGATTCCCGGGTTCGATTCCCGGCGGGGTCAGGGATTTTCTCTGCCTCGTGATGGCTGGGTGTTGTGTGCTGTCCTTAGGTTAGTTAGGTTTAAGTAGTTCTAAGTTCTAGGGGACTGATGACCATAGATGTTAAGTCCCATAGTGCTCAGAGCCATTTGAACCATTTATGAACAAGAACGATATGATAGTCACTTCACAACGGAGCTGACAGGTAACACTACAAGTAATGTAAAAGTCAATTTTTCGTTTACCGAGTAGATTATTTAAAATCGCGTGACAAAGAGAGCAGAGCAGCCGGGGCGCGTGACGTTTTACTCGCAATGGGATTGCAGCGTTCTCTGTGTGCACCTGTGGGCGTGTGTAACCTCGCTGGACAGCAGGGTGAGTACACAGACTGCCGGCTTTCTGCCTGTTCTTACACTAACAGGAAGCGACAATCGCTGGACACCTTCACTTTCAGACATATCAGAAGATTATTTTTGGAAATTCGTTCAGCTAGCCAAAAGTAATCGAGACCACTGCTATACGAATGTTTATTTCCCTTGAAGTCCCTCTTTTATTTGCTTTCTCCTTTTAACACTTCCATCATAACCTGATAATGCTGTTGATCATGTGAGTATGCACTTAATAGATGACAAAAGGATAAGGCGATCATATAAGGAATATAATTGTAATTATAGCCGAATAATGTACCTCAAATGAGCGTAAGTGATAATGTATTTTATATCATATACAAACAGACTGTAGCACTTCCAGTAATTCTGACTAGCAGCAAGTGTACTCGGACGTGTTTCTCGTGAAATTTCAAAACTATTTCGCCGTTCAACGCTGTTTTCGGTGCAAATGAATGTGCTCAATGATCAAGGTTCGAAGGGATTCCATTAGTGGATGTCTTCTCTTGTATTAGCAGTCAATTTAAAAAACAGCGCTTAACTGAACTCTTACAGATCTTGAACGCTACTACTTGGAGAAACTGAAACGCCTAGACCGAGACATGTGATCACAATGAAATTTGTTCCACCGATTAGGTATATGACACTACACAAATGGTTAGCATTACAAAATTGTACAAGCACTGTGACTGTGGAAATTCAGTACAGAATAGCACCACCAAGTGCTGCAATCAGAGCCACCAGACCTCGTTTCATAAAATCAACGAGTGCCTGAACATGCTACTGGGGAATACTTTGACACACAGTTTTTAGTCGCATCCATAATGCATATAAGGTGTCTGCCGGAGGAATTGAACGAACAAGTTGCCGACCGACGATGTGCCAGACACGTTCACCGTATGACATGACAGGCGAAAGAATAGGACAGGGAAGCGGTGGTTCCCGTGGTTGTTCGAAGAAGGCTTGCAAATACCTCGCCACATGTCGCCAAACGTGGAACGACCAGCTGGAGGGGCAGAGCCTCATCCTGTAAGACCTTCTCGATGTAGCAGCAAGTGTTCCGATTGCCTTCAAGACGTAGAAGGCGAGATCACTTGTTATAGGCAACAGCATCCCAAACCATCACACTTGCCACTTTTCTGCTATGCCGCTCAACAATGTAGTCTGTTCGATTGCGTTGACCACGGCGGCGCTGAACATATATTTAGCCGTCACCGTAGGACCCGCGGAAGCAGGAATCGTCCAAAAACGCTACACTTTAGCTTTCAAAACACCAACGTCGACTTTCAAGTACCCATTGCAGTCTGTGGCATTGTTAGGTTCTGTTGAATGGAAGCCGACCGAATGGCATGCCATGCTACCAATTCAGCCTGTCGGCCCCACGTAATGCTACCCCAAAACAGCAGGGAACCTCTACCTTGCTACACTCGCTGGACACTGTGTCTAACGCGTTCAGCTTGACCGGGTTGCCTCCAAACACGTCTCCGACGATTGTCTGGTTGAAGATATATGCAACACTCATCGGAGAAGAGAACGTGATGCCAATCCTGAGTGGTCCATTGGGCATGTTGTTTGGCCCATCTGTACCGCCCTGCATGTCGTGGTTGCAAAAATGGACCTCGTTATGGACGTCGGGAATTTAGTTGCGCATGATGCAGCCTATTACGCACAGTTTGATTCGTAACACGATGTCCTGTGGCTGCGTCAAAGGTTCTTCCGAGCCATAATCCGTAGGTAGCGGTCATCCACTGCAGTAGTAGCCCTTGGGCGGCCTGAGCGAGGCATGTCATCGACAGTTCCCGTCTCTCAGTATCTCCTCCATGTCGGGACAACATCGCTTTGGTTCACTCCGAGACGCCTGGACACTTCCCTTGCTGAGAGCCCTTCCTGGCACAAAGTAACAATGCAGACGCGATCGATCCACGGTATTGACCGTCTATGCATGGTTTAAGTATAGACAACACGAGCCGTGTACCTCCTTCCTGGTGGAAAGATAGGATGTGATCGGCTGTCGGACCCCCTCCGTCTAATAGGCGCTGCTCATGCATGGGTTTTTACATCATTTTGCATCATCTCTGAACAGTCAAATCAACTGTGTCTATGATACAATGTCCACAGTCAACGTCTATTTTCAGGAGGTCTGGGAACCGGGGTAATGCAACTTTTTTTTGATGTGTGTGTTTTAGTTTCGATGTTACAATCGATAAGTACTAGTTCTGAATGTACAGTTAAAATTATTTTTTTAGAAGCATTGAAATTACGAATCACTTACACTCTTAAAATTTCTATTATTAATTACGTAATCATATATTGTTTACTATGTTTATTTCTGCATTCATTTAAGAAATAATAGTCTAAATTAATAATGTAACGAAAGCTAGTAGGAATTCACTTGTTAAGAAAAAATTAAAACCCTTTGGAATATTTGTCAATTGTAAATAAAATTCACCAGCAGCTGTGTACTTTAAGGTATTATTTTATTGTGAAGGCTACCATTTTTGGCTTTTGATTATGCCATCTTCAGGCCCCGTACGCATCTGTCCAAATAAACGAACATGTCGTACATTGCCACAAACCGCTGAATATCGTGAATTCAATCGTTATACAATTAGTTCGTTCGAAGTGTCGTAAGCTTGCCTCTGGTGTGATCGGACGTATTTTTGTGTAATAGGAGCGAACAATGTAATTTCGGTTTTGTTAATGTGAAAAATCAAAATACTGTATGATGTACTAAAATGTGAGGAAATGAGTGGAAAATATATTTACGTAAGAAAATTCTGCAAAAACAATCTTGCAATATATTCAAACCAACCGTGAGACCTTGATGATTGCTTTTCAGCTTCAAGAATCAGACCCTTAGGCTAGAAGAACTGGAGCCATCTCGACAAGAGAAGCTAAGTAAATTTCAAAGTTTATTATAATATTCGCACTGCTCATATCTTCATAAAAGACTCTGGTTGTTAAGTACTTGGACTGGGCTTCGTTTAATGTGGACAATAGATGGAAGAAGGAAGGAGGGGGGAGATTACAACAGTCATCTCGCACTGTGGTCCCATTTTGTCGTCCAGTACCCTGTCGTCGCTGTGTACAGCCCTCTTCTTTGTACTGATTCCATACACATCTCACTGTTGGAGCAACGTGCCCTGCACAAGTCGAGTGTCAAGGCAGGACAGACCCTCCTCCCAGAAACCGATCATTCTGTCCCGTTCGAATGCATTCACATGCCGAAACTCCACACTGTGAAGCAGGTGAGGCATAGTGGTATTTGGTTACACATTTCTGCTTCGTGTGGCGGCTCTGGACAGACTGAGCGTTGCCTAACACTGACCTGTCTGGTCACACAAAAGAGGGTGCTGTTGGAGCTATACGCACGCCATCCCTCTGCCTTTTAACTCACTTGTTACTGTTCCGCTTTTCTAGACGTTTCCTTACGTTGTCGTGTCGCAGCCATTGCTTGTGAGTGTTTAACGTTTTATAAACAGTAGTGTAAGAAGTATACTCTGCCAGTTAAGAATATTTTCTGTTATAAGGTGGCAGTATCTGAATGTTTTAAACCGCAGTTTTAGGAATTTTGCTGGATCTGTGAAAGTGTTCGACAAAATATCACCAACATCTTGGATAGTGATTAGTTGGCGCAAACACTTCCAGTGTGGTCGTACGAATATGAATGACAAAGAATGAACTGCCGGACCATTTCTATGAGAAGACTCGGGAACCGCAAGGGAAGTGGAGGTTGTGATAGACGAAGACCACCGTATCACAATGAAGGTGGCAGTGGCGAGTAGACTCGAAGACAAAACAAGCGATGCACCAAAAGGAATTATCGGGTTGGGGGACGGAAATAGATAGATGTGATTTAATTGTACAGACAGACAAATGATTGCAGGTTGACAAAAACTGAACGACACTAAAGAGGAAGAACTTCACACACTGAGGAAGTCGGTTCACTTCTGGCTCACGTGCAAGCAGTCATTCGGCTTGGAACTTACTGGAAGAGTTATGGATGTCCTCCTGAGGGATATAGACCAAAATTCTGTCCAATTCGCAGGTAAGATCGTTGGAAAGCCCTGGCCCTGCGAATTTATAAAAGTGTCTATATCGAACACCATTTACGTTAACATATGCTTACATTACAATTTGCTTGAAAATGTAAAGACTATTCATAATTTACTGTAGTCTCACCTATAATTTAGTTACGTTTAAAGTTACGGCCAAACATAGGTAGTTGTACGACTTTACGTTTTCAGGGTAATGTCTAGTGCGTGCATTTTATGTGTGTGGATACTGCCACCTTATCATCTCCAACCATCCATAAGATTTGAAACTCTTTACTTTTTCCAATAATCTTTTTACTTCGGATACTCTCTGCAGGTTTCTCTGCCTCGTGATGACTGGGTGTTGTGTGATGTCCTTAGGTTAGTTAGGTTTAAGTAGTTCTACGTTCTAGGGGACTGATGACCATAGTTGTTAAGTGCCATAGTGCTCAGAGCCATTTGAACTCTCTGCATGACTTGTAAACTTACGAGAACATGGTCAGCGTTGTATTCCATAGTTCATCGTTAGAAAGATCGGCAGAGACTGCTGTGCAAAATTGGAGTCATGTTCAAATGTGTGTGAAATCTTATGGGACTTAACTGCTAAGGTCATCAGTCCATAAGCTTACACGCTACTTAACCTAAATTATCCTAAGGACAAACACACACACCCATGCCCGAGGGAGGACTCGAACTTTCACCGGGACCAGCTGCACAATCCATGACTGCATCGCCTGCGACTGCTCGGCTAATCCCGCGCGGCAAAATTGGAGTCATCATGACACGTTGTCGGACGCTAGCACAACAGAGTTTATGTAACAGGCGATTAATGTGGAGGGAAAATCCTGGTCTTCACAAATACTGCTGAGTCACGCCTTTCACTGTTATATACCTTCCACCACACAGTTAGGAGTGAGATTTTCACAATGAATATCTCCACGCTAGTCTCTGCCTTCTGGAAGCCTCTTCGTGTATCTACTGCAATCTAAATTTCAGCCCGCTTTCTAGAGTCTACCCTTGTACAATTTTTATCCTCTTCACTTCCATCCCTTACCAAGTTAACTAATCCTCGATACTGCAGGAAATGATCTATCAGCGTAGTTAAATTGTGCGAAAAAACTCGTTCCTCTCTGATTCGATTGAGTTCGCCTTCATTACTTATCTGTCCTATCCATCTACCCTTCAGAATTATACTTTGGCACCACATTTTAAATCTCATCGGCAAAATTTAATGTTTCAATTCTTCTCTCAGAACTTTAACAATTCCCTTTTCAACTTCTGGGTTCCTTTACGGCTCGCTCAATGCACAGACTGAATAACACTGGGGACAGGGTGAGCCATGCCGGCTCGTATCGACACCTGTTTCACGGCCTACTGCCACGAGTTCACCGTTCCGGCGCCCGAGACGTGACGCGACTGCGCACCGTTGCGAGTTTTGCAGTGATCTCTGAAGTGACTGCAGGACAAGTCTCTGCGGGGAAAGGGAGAAGGAAAGAGACGGCCGTTGGGGCACGGGGCGGTGCCATGTTGAAACAGTGTGTTGCCTCGTACGCGGGAACCGCTACGGTAGAAGGTTGCTGCATGGGGGAAGCTAGAAAGCTCGGTGTTTGGAAAGGTGTTTTTGAGGCGCATTCTATTCATGCGCTAAGTGGGTCAGACCACCGTATTTCTGGCGGTTTATGCCGTATTGACTTGGATGTCGTGCGCCTCCTGAGAGAGTCTTCAGTTTCCTCGTGGATTTGGCGAGACGCTCAGTCGCATGGTTGCTGATGCCGCGAGTTGTTTTGCGTCGTATATCTCTACGGCATTTTAATGTTACTGAGAGTATACTTGTTTCAGTATAGCCTTAACGTTTTCCATTTGTAATTGTTCCTCTGTTAAGGTCTTTGTCGCTCTAACCAAATAATTTGTAAAAATTCCTGTGCCAGTCGTGGTCAGTACCCCTATTAGTGCCTTAATATTATTGTACTGAGCTAAAGGTTTCGGTGCGCCTCACTGTCGTTTAACAGTTTCCCCTGCCGGGATGTGCAACACGAATTATAGAATTATCTATGTATACGAGTATTTCGTGTAAGTTGTCTGCCGACATTGTACAGTAGTGAATCAGAGTAGTCAAGACCTTTGGTTGTGTAAATATGTAACACTTACGTTAATTATTCTGACGTTTTAAGAAAATGGGTTGTAACCGTACTGCAGGTTTTATGTGTAATACTCTGTGAGTGTAATAATTTCTAAGAACTCTGTGTGTTTCACTGGTCCATAAGTACAGAAGCTAAATGTAAAACGTATAGTAAAGCACCGCCGATACGGAAGTAGTTTGACGGGAATCTAGAAGCTGGACTTGGCGCGCAAGGCGCCTGATTCCTTTGTGGCGAGTGGATAATCGAGCTCTGACTGTGCTACTGAGTGGTCAGCGGCAGCCATGGTCTGCTATTGTGGCATAAATTGACACAAGAATATCTTACGAACATGTAAATTAGCCCCGGGTGGAATGTAAAATTGCCTGTCCACTGTGGTATCATTATTGGCCCTCTTTGGTTCAGTTTCCAGCACCAACAAGAATAATGTCAGGCCGTGGCTAACATCAAGAGCCATGGTTGCTTTACCGCCAATTTTATAGCCACTCTAATTTGGCACAAGCGCTACCTACTTCTGCAGAATTGTTATCTAAATATGTACGTCCAATGGACGAGGTATTATGTATTGAATAATAAATTTTTGTGGAACTCAAAACTTACGTGTCCACACCCGTGATTATCCCCAGTCGCATTCCTAGATCCTCTCCAAGTGAATTACGTCCGAGTATCCCGTTTTTATTAAACTGACCATTCGGATGTAAAACGTTTGGTGGTTTATATTATCTTTATGAGGTATCAAGTCAGGTTACTTTCCCGTGCAGTACTAAATGATTTACGCCATATAATTTTTCATCCTAAAATTTACTGAAGTGGGTTCGTAAAGAAAGCTTTTCATTAAATAAAGGGCTACCATTAAGATAATGAACGTCAAAATTATAAGGTGATTATAGCTGGCTGTAAGTAAATGGTATAAAGAGACAGCAGTAATATTTCACTTTGAACAATTTTGTAAACTTGTAATTGTTTCAAACTGGTTTTTTCAAGTTGGGCAGTCATTAACAAAGTTCGTTTTACTTTGAGTCCAATGGGAGAATTGTTGCTAGGTCCCCTTATTAACTGTTGAACTAATTTGTTATTATTCATTATACTTAAAGGTCTTACGAAAGGTATTTGCCGTTTTCTTAATTTTGTCTGTTACCGTTAACAACTGAACATGGTTCTTCACACCATACTAGTTTAAGGGGAGTTGGAACGCCCTATCCCGACAATGTTAAATTTAGTGACTTGGCTTCCATGTATTTCAGGAACCACTGTAGCCACTGACATGAAACTTGTACAGGACATTACACTGTATGTTCTAAGTTTACTGAAATGCAATAATTGCATATCAGCCACTTCTTTCGGAAATACATTTTTTTAATGATACGGTTAAAATTTTGTGTACTCGTTTGTACGTTATCCTAAATAATTATTGTTGTGGCCTGACAAGAGCAGCCAGTCCACAATGAAGTAGCCGATAGGGCACGCGTCAACTCACGCCGTCTTGCGTTAAATCTGCAACAGGATATGTGGTAAAAGCTATAAAGAAAAGAACGGAGCTTCTCATATACTTATCTTTAATTTCTTCTTGTACATCTCTATGGTGAATACAAGTGAGACTCTCTCCAGATATGGATAACTGCGCCTTGCTAGGTCGTCCGTACAACTGGGCCGAGTTCTCGTACGGCCGGCCGAAGTGGCCGTGCGGTTAAAGGCGCTGCAGTCTGGAACCGCAAGACCGCTACGGTCGCAGGTTCGAATCCTGCCTCGGGCATGGATGTTTGTGATGTCCTTAGGTTAGTTAGGTTTAACTAGTTCTAAGTTCTAGGGGACTAATAACCTCAGCAGTTGAGTCCCATAGTGCTCAGAGCCAGAGCCAGTTCTCGTACGTCTCTCGAGACCTGCCGTGTGGTGGCGCTAGGTCTGCGATCACACAGTGGCGACACGCGGGTCCGACATGTACTAATGGACCGCGGCCGATTTAAGCTACCACCTAGCAGGTGTGGTGTCTGGCAGTGACACCACAATTATGTTCTTCCTTTAGTTCAGTAGACTCAGGATATGTATGTCATTACTCTCTGAAAATTTGAATACTATACACAAAGTGGTTTCTGACATTTTGGAAAATATGCAACAGAACATGTAAATTTTCAGGAACAGATTCTAAAGATTCAAAAACGGTAACTCACTAAATATATGCTCTTTTTTTTATTTTTAGTCACTCAGAGCAACCCTGAGCCTTACTGTATGTCATCCTCTTGATATTTTTCCAAGCTTTCTCTTCTTTTCTTCTTTCTGGACACCTTAGTGGCCATCTGTGCTACATACTCTGCTTTATCAATGCGAACCTTGTCCATCCGTTCAAGTTCTCTGTTGCAGTTTGCTCCAGGATTAATTCCCATATGCTGTAGCACTTTCACCCTACCAATGTTACCATCATTAAAAGCAATAACAGCATTACTGCTCCTCTCACTTCAGTGTCTTCATTCCAACAAAAACATTTTTTTGGTAAGCGAATCCATATAAGACTACTGAACGACTCATTGGGATTTGGAGTGTGACCATGCAGACACTTCTTCAGTTGCCAGGTCTCTGTAAATACGTTTTATGATATCCATGACTGCTACTGGGATGGAATGTTCATGGCTGTGTGAGCTGTTTGAGTACTGGGCAATGCGGTAATTGCACCATGAATTAGGTCCAGGAGGGCAAAGGTGGTCCACTGGTTTTTCATCAATAGACTGTCTGTGAAAGAAGGCAGCCCATACTCCCTGCTTCATTTTGAACTATTTCTAATGGCGATCACATAATATTGCTGAAGTTCATCAATCATTTTGTCTGTCAGCCTCTTATGGTTTTACCATCAAAAATTTTCTTGCCTCTCAAACTTTGTTTCAACTTCCTCAACCTGGTGCCCATCCACCTCTACACTTGACCAACACATTCCAGTTTTGTGATAATCTTCTCACCATAAGGCTGCGCAGCTACTACACTGTTATAAGCTTTTTAGCCTTCATCACCTAATAACATAGTGTGAGACATTCCTGTTTCGTTCACAGATCGACTAAAAATTTCAATAGCTGCAGAGGCCTCCATACCACCACTAGTTCCTTCATAATTTCTGTCACAGATATGGCCGGCCGGAGTGGCCGAGCGGTTCTAGGCGCTAAAGTCTGGAATTGCGAGACCGCTACGGTCGCAGGTTCAAATCCTGCCTCGGGCATGAATGTGTGTGATGTCCTTAGGTTAGTTAGGTTTAAGTAGTTCTAAGTTCTAGGGGACTGATGACCTCAAAAGTTGTCCCATAGTGCTCAGAGCCATTTGAACCATTTGTCACAGATATGCCCTTCTTCATTCCCAGTTTTACACTTATAACAATGTTTGGTTAAAATCTGGAAATCTATTACTTCTCCAGTATCCACACTGGTCACTGTAGCAATAGAATTCTTAGAACTGTAGTCGCACTTCTCCCAAGTCTCATCAAAAGCTACTGGTGTGTCAGTCATACCATCATTTATTTCAACAGCTTCGTTTGCACCACCCTTCATTGACTTACATGCAACAGATTCCACAGCAGCTCCAATAAATCCTGCTTACTTGTCGATTTTACAAGGTGGGCGTGGCATATTCATCATGACACACATTGCTTCTGCTGCAGTGTGTCCTTTGCCAATAGCTCTCAATCCATAAAACCACCTAACATTTACTTCAAAATAATTATCTTATACTTATGAGTATATTTACAACTGGCACAATTAGTGATAAGTCTCCTGGGTAGTCAATTTGATACCTCACTCTCTTCGTGTAAACTAACTGGCCATCCATATATTTTACAACACACACATTCACATAAAACGCTTGTTAGGATGTGTAAATGTATCAGAATGTAACCTAACCTACCATTTACATTACTTTCGTTTTGAGAAAACTGTGTATCACAATGTTTTATTTTAATCTTCGAAGCACTAATGGGTGTTTCTCTAGATTCTGACGAGTTTTTCTGTGTTCCATTGTCTGTAACTTCACACGCCACATGTTGAACACAATGTTTCCCTTTAATCGAAAATCTTTTACCACGAAAGCCACGTTTCTTAAAAACACTTCGTTTTGGTGTCATACTTTAGTTTTTAAGAGATTTACCAATCCATTCGTCACTCTTTGCCAGAAAAACGTTAGCACTTCGACATACAACGCGTGTTTATACTATGAAACGATACGATACCGTTTTTGACAGTGCTATCAATACAAACACGTAATTTATCCTTTATAACACAACAATCCACAGTCTTCTGTATAAAAAATTACTGATTTCATTAGATCTTGAAGTAACGCATATAAAAATTTTAATATTTTCAACCGGTGTAGATTATATTTGAAGAAATGAAATAAAATACGTCCCATGTGAGTTTATACTGCAGATTTTATAAATGGATATAAATCCGAAAATATGAAAAAATAGTTTTTCCGTTCCAATTCCCCTGAAGGTATCCCATGTGACAAGTGAAAGTAAAGGCTCTTTCTGAGAAAGTTGAGTGATCAGTTCTGCACCACATCTTTTATTATAAATAATAGCTGTACATCACAAGTATAGAGTAGCTTTATGTGTAAATTTCTGAAGCCCATAGTAATCAGTACTGTTTCGAATCGTGATATTTTTGTGACAATTACTTAAAATAATTGAAGTTCATGGTATTGTCAGTCAGACTGTTAGTAGGCTCATATGCCCTTTCGCGTTTGTTCATTATACTGCATAGTAGTTTTTGCTCATAGCAAGTGTTATTGAGAGAGAGTATGTATTGCAGCATTTATCGGCCATTCTGTGTTCTGCGTAAGGGTAAGCTATTGTTTGCCATGGCAATTTCCTGTGTAATACAGAGAGTAACTGTGCTAGAAGAGATTAGCTAGGGTATCAAGTGAGGTTAGTTTGCTTCGGTGAAGTTTATTTCAGATTTTTCCGTAAAGCTTGACACCGCAATGTGTAATTTGGCTGGAGAGCGCAAGTACATACAGGGTGTCCCATTTATCTTTACCACCCTAAATAACTGTTTGTTCAGATGGAATTTATAAAATGTTTCACGAAAATGTTCTTTAGCGGTCAGGGGGACATCAGTCAGCATGATTGCCTTTGTTGTAGCTTTGTTTTTTACAAATTATAAGAACAGCGGTATGACCTTTTTAAATGGCACCTTATATTTTTTATTCGGTAACTCATTTCCTCTCCTAATGACCAACTGAAAAAATATATCACAATGTACCATTCACTGAAACACAACGTTATTAATTACATGACACAACATTGACGTTGACGCTCCCAGAGCTTAGTGCAGGTACTCGGGGACATGGAATACATCCACGCTCTGACGCTGTCAGAAGACAAATGTAAAGTAGAATGCACACACGCCATTCCGTCAACCATCGTCAGTTGAAGCGTCGTGTGAGTTGAATGTGCATCAAAGAAGAGAAGGTAAAAATGCCACTCATCTATGGAGAATGTAAGTTAGCAGAACAGTAATTGCGATAATGTTTTCTTATGCACGGGTACATTTAGTACAGTAGTTTAGTCCTTTTAAATACTGTTGTGTAGAGTAGGCATGCAGTAAAGGTTGTCCTTCCTACAAGCTGTATCGACAAACGTTTCTTTTATTGTTGTTGTTGAAGGTAGGCGAATTACTACCCAGGCAGCGGAATTGTACAAAGAGCGATATCCTGACAAGCACCCACCTTCCCGACGGATGTTTTCTCGTCCTGTGGCGACGCTTCAGGGAACGGGAAGTTTCAACCCACAACAACGCAATCGCCGTAGCACTCGCACAGACGAAGATGCCGAAGTTACTTGTCTCGCTTCCGTTGCTATGAAGCCACAAGTGAGCACAGGACAGTTTGAACACGAGACTGGCATTCCTAAAAGCAGTGTACATGGTATTCTTACACGTCACCGGTTCCATCCTTACCATGTACACCTACATCAAGAATTTCATGGGAATGATTTCCAGAACAGTGTACAGTTCTGTCAGTGGGCACAACAGCAAATCCTCGCCAACGCGAACTTCTTCTCCTATGTACTATTTACCGATGAATGTTCCTCTTTAACATAGAACAGGTAAAAACAAGGAACATGCATTATTGGTCCAGCGACAACCGACTACGGCTTAGCTAGCTGGAACATCAGTGTCAGTGGAGAGTTAAAGTCTGGTGTGGGATGCTTGGTACTACCATCATCAGCCATTATTTCATCTATGGTAGTCTAAACGCCACAGCGTATGTTAACTTCCTCAGACGAATTCTTCCTCCTCTTCTGGATGAAGTGCCGCGAAGAACCAGATCTCTTATGTGGAATCAACACGATGGGTGTCCAGCACATAATGCCTTGCGTGCACGTCGTGTTCTGGCCAGAAGGTATCCAGCCGGATGGATTGGTCGAGAAGGAACAGTTATTTGGCCTTCTAGGTCTCCTGATTTAAATCCTCCGGACGTTTTTCTTTGGGGATGCATGAAAGGCGTTGTCTATCGCGATATTCCAACAACTCAAGAGGGCATGCGGGAACGTATCGCGTTAGCTTGTAATTCTCTTCAGGAGGTAACACTGGAAGCAGTAAATAATTCTTTCATTGTACGAGTGCACAAGTGTATCGGTGTCCAGGGTCAGCACTTTGAGCACCTTTGAATGTTCTACTCCTGGGCAATGGTACAGGACAGTCAAAGTCAATTTTGTGTTAAGTTTTTACTTGGTGTTCATTTGTTTTCCAAGTCCAGCAAGTGGCCGAGTTTGTGACCACGGGCTCAAAGTCAAAGTTGTGTTATGTAATTAACAACGTTGTGTTTCAAGAATAGTACACTGTGAAACATTTTTGAATAGAGCTTTAGGAGAGGAAATGAATTACTGAATAAAAAATACAGGGTGCCATTTAAAAAGGTCATACCGCTGTTTATATCTTTGTAAAAAACAAAGCTACAAGGAAGACAATCATGCTGATTGATGTCCCCCTGACGGCTAAAGGACACTTGCGTGAAACATTTTGTAATTTGCATCTGGTCAAACAGTTATTTATGGTGGTCAAGATAAATCGGACACCCTGTGTAATTACAGTTTACTTTCGTTTTAATAGAACGTCAGTTCAAAACCCGTTTACTTTGCTGTTGTTACTGTTTCACTAACTTAGAGATTACGAAGTTATGGTCAGATCCCTTCTCATTACGTACTGTCGCGATCGGGCTAAATCCTTCACAGATGGTTAACATTACTGGCGATTGACAATTCGGTAGGGGCCGGTAGTGCTACAGGTGCTAGTATCATACGAGGTATGGTCATCTGTGCTGTTGTTGTTGTGGTCTTCAGTCCTGAGACTGGTTTGATGCAGCTCTCCACGCTACTCTATCCTGTGCGAGCTTCTTCATCTCCCAGTACCTACTGCAACCTACGTCCTTCTGAATCTGCTTAGTGTATTCATCTCTTGGTCTCCCTCTATGATTTTTACCCTCCACACTGCCCTCCAATGCTAAATTGGTGATCACTTGATGCCTCAAAACATGTCCTACCAACCGGTCCCTTCTTCTTGTCAAGTTGTGCCACAAACTCCTCTTCTCCCCAATTCTATTCAATACCTCCTCATAATTTATGTGATCTACCCATCTAATCTTCAGCATTCTTCTGTAGCACCACATTTCGAAAGCTTCTATTCTCTTCTTGTCTAAATTATTTATCGTCCATGTTTCACATCCATACATGGCTACACTCCATACAAATACTTTCAGAAACGACTTCCTGACACGTAAATCTATACTCGATGTTAACAAATTTCTCTTCTTCAGAAACGCTTTTCTTGCCATTGCCAGTCTACATTTTATATCCTCTCTACTTCGACCATCATCAGTTATTTTGCTTCCCAAATAGCAAAACTCCTTTACTACTTTAAGTGTCTCATTTCCTAATCTAATTCCCTCAGCATCACCAGACTTAATTCGACTACATTCCATTATCCTCGTTTTGCTTTTGTTGATGTTCATCTTATATCCTCCTTTCAAGACACTGTCCATTCCATTCAACTGCTCTTCCAAGTCCTTTGCTGTCTCTGACAGAATTACAATGTCATCGGCGAACCTCAAAGTTTTTATTTCTTCTCCATGGATTTTAATACATACTCCGAATTTTTTGTTTCCTTTACTGCTTGCTCAATATACAGATTGAATAACATCGGCGAAAGGCTACAACCCTGTCTCACTCCCTTCCCAACCACTGCTTCCCTTTCATGCCCCTCGACTCTTATAACTGCCATCTGCTTTCTGTACAAATTGTAAATAGCCTTTCGCTCTCTGTATTTTACCCCTGCCACCTTTAGAATTTGAAAGAGAGTATTCCAGTCAACATTATCAAAAGCTTTCTCTAAGTCTGCAAATACTAGAAACGTAGGTTTCCCTTTCCTTAATCTTTCTTCTACGATAAGTCGTAAGGTCGGTATTACCTCACGTGTTCCAATATTTCTACGGAATCCAAACTGATCTTCCCCAAGGCTGGCTTCTACTAGCTTTTCCATTCGTCTGTAAAGAATTCGCGTTAGTATTTTGCAGCTGTGTCTTATTAAACTGATTGTTCGGTAATTTTCACATCTGTCAACACCTGCTTTCTTTGGGATTGGAATTATTATATTCTTCTTGAAGTCTGTGGGTATTTCGCCTGTCTCATACATCTTGCTCACCAGATGGTAGAGTTTTGTCAGGACTGGCTCTCCCAAGGCCGTCAGTAGTTCTAATGTAATGTTCTCTACTTCCGGGGCCTTGTTTCGACTCAGGTCTTTCAGTGCTCTGTCAAACTCTTCACGCAGTATAGTATCTCCCATTTCGTCTTCATCTACATTCTCTTCCATTTCCAGAATATTGTCCTCAAGTACATCGCCCTTGTATAGACCCTCTATATACTCCTTCCACCTTTCTGCTTTCCCTTCTTTGCTTAGAACTGGGTTTCCATCTGAGCTCTTGATATTCATACCAGTGGTTCTCTTTTCTCCAAAGGTCTCTTTAATTTTCCTGTAGGCAGTATCTATCATACCCCTAGTGAGATAAGCCTCTACATCGTTACATTTGTCCTCTAGCCATGCCTGCTTAGCCATTTTGCACTTCCTGCCGATCTCATATTTGAGACGTTTGTATTTCTTTTTGCCTGCTTCATTTACTGCATTTTTATATTTTCTCCTTTCATCAATTAAATTTAATATTTCTTCTGTTACCCAAGGATTTCTATTAGCCCTCGTCTTTTTACTTACTTGATCTTCTGCTGCCTTCACTACTTCATCCCTCAGAGCTACCCATTATTCTTCTACTGTATTTCTTTCCCCCATTTGTGACAATTGTTCTCTTATGCTCTCCCTGAACCTCTGTACAACCTCTGGTTTAATCAGTTTGTCCAGATCCCATCTCCTTAAAATCCCACCTTTATGCAGTTTCTTCAGTTTTAATCTACAGCTCATAACCAATAGATTGTGGTCAGAGTCCACATCTGCCCCTGGAAATGTCTTACAGTTTAAAACCTGGTTCCTAAATCTCTGTCTTACCATTATATAATCTATCTGATACCTTCTAGTATTTCCAGGATTCTTCCATGTGTACAACCTTCTTTTATCTGTGCTTAATTCTGGTTATTCATTTAACGTATGTTCACGTTTCAAAATGTATTGAGTTTAGTTATGTTTGAGATGCGTGTCGTGGCCAATTGCTGACGGTGTTTATTGAGGTCGTTGATAAGGGGAAACTGGTTAGTTGCCCGTCATTGCCACGACTGATCCACAGGTAAGGTCCTGTTTGTCTTTTCTTGCGTGACTGGGTCAGTCTCGGGCCTTACGTTCATTCCTCAACACACAAAAATTTTGGCGGCTATTTGACCTTTTCATTATCCGTCATCGGAAGTAATTGTAATTATTTCGAGTTTAATTTTTCGGTGGTGCAATTTGCTTTAATGTTGGTTTGTGTCTTTTAGAGCTGTTACTGAATGACTTTGTTTAATACATAATTTAATAGGTAGAAGTGGGCAGTAAGATCTTTCTCTCTGTTTTAAAAAAAATGTTATTTAATTGCGCGTACTTGCACTTCCTTTGGTGAAGGGCTACTGCACCAGTATTACTGTTTGATTCGAACCTTTCTTGCTTGGGCGATTCCTTCGCTGCGCCGTCTCCTACCTGGAAGCGATTGTCGTCTTGGTTGCGGTGACCCGCTACTGGAATGGAGTGGCTGTCGACGTCATAACCGACACAGTCCAGCAGCTAGTACGAGATCATTTGTGCTGGATCATAGTTGCGCCTGCAGCGTTCCGCTGGGAGAGGTCACTCTCTCTTCGCCTGGCCCTGCAGACGGGGAGCTGACACGTAAGCTGAAATCCAACTCGCAGCTGAAAGAGGCAGCGCCTATGAGGTCGGTGTGGAACAAGGCGACTATAAACTTGGTTGGTAAATAACTGTACTTCGATGGTATTTTACTAGCGGCAGAGAACCTTCACGAGTACCCAACTGCCATCCTGACTTCATACTGAAATGTCTCCACTCGGCCCGTCTGTAGTTTCTTCTTTTGATGTCCTCCCTGCTCCGTCCGTCATGTGTTATTTTGCTGCCCATGTAGTAGAATTCCTTAACCTACTTCGTGATAACCAATCCTGATATTAAATTTTTCGCGGTTCTCTTTTCTGCTACTTCTTATTATTTTCGTCTTTCTTCGATTTACTCTCTAATCATATTCTGTACTTTTTAGTCTTTTCGTTCCATTCAACACATCCTTTAATTCGTCTTCACTTTCAATGAGGATAGAAAATCTACAACGAAATAAACATATGTTTTCCCTTTTTGGCAGTTCCCTTTTAAGGTAAGTCGTAGAGTCAGTATTGTCTGACGACGTCTCCATTTCTTCTGAGCCGAACCTTATCTTTTCTGACGTGAGCTCTACCAGCCTCTCTGTTCTTCTCTAGATAATTAGAATTAGTCGTTTGGAAACGTTTAAACTCTCATATTCACATATTCACATTTGTCAGCATCTATATCTTTGGAATTGGAATTCCTACAATATCGATTGAGAGCAGACCGAAGAAAGTAATGACCAGGAGAGGAAATGGGCTTAGTGATCAACTTAACATTGGTATTGTGTATCACAATGTAGACGAAGTGAAGGAATTCAGCTACGCTGAAATCAAAATAACACATGATGGACGAAGAAAAAGGACTTAAAAAGGAAACCAGCACAGGAAAGGGGCCTGTTCCTGGCTAAAGAAGATCGCTACCATCAAACATTGGCCTTAATTTCAGGAGGAAACATTTATATTGTGCGTTTGGAGCACTGCACTTCTATGGAGTGAATTATGGACTATGGGAATACTAGTAAAGAAGAGAATCGAAGCGTCTGACATGTGGTGCGATACAAGGATGTTGCAAGTTACGTGCACTGGTGACAAACCAGGAGGTTGTCCGCAGAATCGACGAGGAGAGAAAAATGTCTCAGTGTTGAGAGGAAGAAGGGACAGTTTAATAAGACATGTGTTGAGGCATCAAAGAGAAACTCCCATGACATGTGACATAGCTCTAGTGGCTAAAATCTCCAGGTGACGACAGAGATTCGAATACATTCAATAAGTACTAGAGTATGTAGAGATCAAGTCCTATGCTGAAATGAAGGAGAGGAATTCGTGGCGTGTCACATCAAACGGTCCAGGTGACTGAACACTCAAAAAAGTCCTCTTGAAGTCTACGTGAATTTCAAGTGTGAGACGTAGCTTGCATTCCAAGTGGAATAGTTTCATCATACACTATGTGATCAAAAGTATCCGGACATCCCCCAAAACATACATTTTTCATTTTACGATGGAAAATCCAGGATGGAATGTAACAATACGAGAGAAGGAAAGTTACTACTCACCATATAGCGGAGATGCTGAGTCGCGGTAGGCACAATAAAAAGATTCACACAATCATAGCTTTCTTCCATTAAGGCCTTTGTCAGCAGTAGACACATATACACACACGCACACATACACACTCACGCGAGGGCAACTAGCACACACGTCTGCACTCTCAGAGAGCTGAAACTACACTAGTTCCCACTCTGGAATTCCGAGATATTATCTACCACGATAATCTAAAAATCATTCACCCTACTAACCCTACTCTCCGGTGATAAACAACAAAAGTGTTTATTTTACTTTATTTCATGTTTTAATCAATAACTTTCCCACACAGAACTGCAAATAGTGCAGCAACAGGAAGTTTTTTTGAAAATGAAGGAATAAAATTTCACTTATTGCATGTCCACAAAGCTTTATCCTTAAAATATTGGGATTACATGCCACCGTGTCCTTACTTTGGGAGTTATGCAAATTAATAGTGTTGCTCAGGATCTTATTAGCAACTAATTCTTCTCTGCTTATTCACTTGCCAATTAATTTGTACCCTCGTTGTTGCAGGCGTTGGTGTACATGAAAAGAAATACATCAAAAATTACAATATAATACAATGCTGTCTCTTGTACCACACGTGTTCCTGGCCAAATGCAGTGATTTTTTTGTGTATACATGGCCGTATAGATTGGTTGTAGCGTCAGTGTGCAATGTGGTATATTTTGTGTGTGTGTGACTTAACAATATGTGTGAGAAAAAACACCTGTGCTGTTAATGACAGCCGGCTGCTGTGGCCGAGCGGTATGTCGACACGGTAGCTCCTCAGCGTGTTCGGTCAGAGAGCCGTTTTGCCTCTGTAATAAAAAAACTGAGTGGAAGGATCAACCACCGAACTTGAACAGGATGTCTTGCGACGTCCGCAACGACCAAACACAACGATAAAACGAAAAAAAAAGTAATTTAATAAAAATCTGATGTCTTGCAAATGGCGGCCAACAACACCAATTGCAATTCGCGCTGTAGCAAGTGATATTAATCAGTGAAAAATGCAGAATTAATTTTTCGTATCTCTAGTGATGCTAATGCTACTGACGTAAGTCGTTTGGTTTTCAATAACAGAGAACCAGTACACTACTTGTACCCAGTTCTTGTGAAGCTTGTACTTCTGAACCTGACGTGTGCTATTTGACTATGTCTGAAATAAGACGAACGAATGCCAGAAGACGAGTTACTGCCAACTGTATCTACGTTGTAACGAAAATAACAGGTACAGTGAGTTTACAAAGTTCTTATCGACACAGTTGCACACCAGAGATCTTAAGCAGTCAGGCGTTCCGCCAACTTGTCAGCTGCTCGTATCAGTCGCAGTTTCCTGGTGTGATAACAACGCTCGCTATCTGCTGCTCTCTGCACTGGTTATGTTTATCAAGTGCTAGTAAGCACAACTTGCACCTGCAGAAGCCGGAACTCGCGCTTAGTCCCACTAGCGTGGGAACGGCGGAACAGCAGACAGGGCCAGATCAGCTGACGCTACTGCTAATGCTGACCGAGCGAGGTGGCGCAGTGCTCAGCACACTGGACTCGCATTCGGGAGGCTGACGGTTCAATCCCGCGTCCGGCCATCCTGATTTAGGTTTTCCGTGATTTCCCTAAATCGCTCCAGGCAAATGCCGGGATGGTTCCTTTCAAAGGGCACGGCCGACCTCCTTCCCCGTCCTTTCCTAATCCGATGAGACCGATGACCTCGCTGTCTGGTCTCCTTCCCCACACAACCCTAGTAATGCTGGACAAGCCGTTGCTAGAAATGAGGTGCTGTTATTTACGGCGACAGAAAACGATTTATTTTCTCTGTTGCAGTAACCAGATTTGACAGAGAATATAAAGGAACATGTACGAGAAGCAAAGGCATACTGCCGTCCTCTGTGCTAATATTAATACGTCTATAGGTGCACCGCATCTGGGGGCGATACTGAATGTCGATACCTTCTCAGCCAATTACTAGGAATTTCTGGAAGCCTTTCCTGGAGCCCAAAGGAGTAGAATTCTATCTCTGGCCACCTGGCCTGCTCCTGCTCATAGTGGAAGCCATTAAGGTTGTTGATCAGGGATCTGTGCTTTGACCGTTTGGAGATGTCTGCTTGATTGAGTCCAATGCTCTTTACGTGGTCCTCTGTTCTCTTGAACTCTTAACCGAGTTGCATTCATCTAGAATAGATGTCCATTGAAGTTCAGTCGTCGTTCTCTTACTGACTCCATCAGCCTTTCATCATCCCCATGGTACTGTTCTCTTTCTCATAGACTGCACTGTCCGAACACTCTCTTAGGGCCCTTCATTTTAAGGAAGGATTTTGCCCTCAAACTTCAAGGCGACTCACAGTCCAGATTTTCTTGTCCTTCCCAAGCACTAGCTTGAAGATACATATTCGTGTTTGATCACTGTGTTGTAGTGCCTGAGTCCTGATTTTGTTGAGATTGACTTCGTCTCGTGTAGAACATGCGTCCTATGGGAAGCAGCGGTCATCTTCTACAAAGTTTTTGTTGGATGCTTTTCCGTCAGTTTTCCTTTGTACCATTTCAACAAAGTATTTGAAACGCTGTGCTTTTTCTATTTTACCATACTCCTTCAGGTGATGAGATGCTGTTTGGATGTTGGTTATGTACTTTGTTTTCTCAAAAGAAATTTGGAGGCCATCTTTATCAGCTTCTTATTCCTAAGCAAGTTAACTGACTGTAAGCGAAAACATGCAATAAACAGAAGAGTTATGTACAATGAGATAGAACCCACAGTACCTACTTTGTAAACTGATGATCAGTAGCAGTGGATCAGGCGGAGTGACAAGCAGTGAGGACGTCCTTCGCAGAATCGGTGAGGGAAGAAACATATGGAAAACACTGGTACAAAGAAGAGACAGGTTGATAGGGATGTTACGGAATCAGGGAACAAATTCCGTGAGCTGAATAGGATGAAACAGTAGGGGAAGACAGAGATCGGAATATTCCCAACAAATAATTAAGGATGCAGTCACAATATTTCGTTATGTGACGCCTTATTAGACGTAATTCCAGTCGCAATACTGTAAGCTGCAGCTCCTAGCTGTTGTCAACAACCATATGTAACTGAACCATTGCAGTTTCCCAACTGTGAGTATTTACAATTATCAATGTTGCTCTCATGTAAAAACCACTTTTTCACATCTACGAAGTACGCTTGACAAGGACGGAGGTGGCACAGTGATGACACACCGGACTCACGTTCGGGAGGATACCTGTTCCGATCCCTCCATGGTTCCACAGATCTTGGTTTTCAGTGGTGTACACTAAATCGCTTCAGGCGAATGACGCGATGGTTGATTTCAAGTAATTCTTAAGACTTTCCCGGCTATCTGTTTGTAACATTTTCGACAATCAATTTCGGTCGGGTCAGTTTATATTTTGGATCTAACAATTGTGTTGGTTTAGGTGTTTAGGTGTTCGTTTTTCCCGCGCGCTGTTCGGGAGTGGAATGGTAGAGAGATAGTATGATTGTGGTTCGATGAACCCTCTGCCAAGCACTTAAATGTGAATTGCAGAGTAATCATGTAGATGTAGATGTAGATGGTGCCGAACACAACAAAATTTCAATGGCCTATTCTGAGAGAATACGGAGTGACAAACGTTACTGGACAACGTAATATTTTTGGCATAACTCATTTTGGCCTCATACAGGGGTATGTGGCACTGTGCTCTACACACATTGACCTACCGGCCAGTACAGCGTCCCTCTAAAGGCCAGATGCACGTCTCCAGCCTGTGGAACTCGCCTGACCTCGAGCGCAGTTATCAGCACGCTGCGCTCAAACATGTGAATTCTGTCCATTTAAGTTTTTAACTCAATTACACTTTGGGAATTTGAGTACAATAACAAATAAAGAGAAATTAAACTTGGGAGATGTGAAATGTTCTGTAGTTGCCCACTGTTCTCGAAACAGGTGATAGTACATTCGCCATTACGTCGATAGAAATTCAAAGATGGCGCCCATCGCATTTCACAGAGCTTGCTCCAAAGTGAGTGTGACGTTACCAGAAGATCAGTGCCAACCACGAAACGTCACTCGCCTAAGATATCATGTTTTATAAATACCACAACACAGCTAATCTAGATTGGCGAAATACAATTAATCCTCTTTGGAACATGAACATCTCACACTTGGCCCGGATAGGTAGCAATGTGAAGTGCATTCAAAAAGTAACGCAACTATTTTTTTCTCGGGCACTCCATCCTTCGAGCTTAGTTCAGGGAGCCTCTTCCCTGTTAACATTAAGAGGTGGACTCTGCTCCGTGATGCCATATTTCTACTGAGTCTTCGAACGCTTGGAGAAATACAGCTCAACTAAATCGTATGTTTACTGTGTTAACTTGTTAGTTAACAGCTTACATACAACGACAGCTGCCGCACCACGCTGTAGCCAACCTTCGTTATTGTTGTGTGTAAGTCATACACAACAGTCATCATCGCAAGAAGGTCGCACAGACGTGCCTCATTTCCCGCGTGCCGGCCAGCCGCACACAGCTGTGATTCCTGCAGTGTTGGCACTATTGGAACGTGAAGATACTCCCATGCGAGGTGATCCGCGGGTCACTGTCCAACACCTTGCTACTCAACTCTGTGTATCTGTTGGTAGGACTGACACACTCGCCTACAGTTAAGGTACTGGAAGGTGTCTGCGCGCTGGTTTCCAACACAAGACCATAAAATGTTCGCGCTTTACGAGGCAGATCGTGACAATGTTTCGTCGAACATTGTCACAGGCGATGAAACATGGGTTCATCATTTCGAATCGGAAACTAAACGGCAATCCATGGAGAAGCGCCACGCTTAGTTTCCTTCGAAGAGAAACGTGAAAGCCGCATCCTCAGCCGGGAAAGTCATAGCGATGGTCCTCTGAGACTGAAGGCATTATTCTGTTTGATGTCCTCCCTCATGATGCAGTGACCTATCCTGAAGTATATTGTGCAGCCCTCAGGAAATTGAAGGAACATCGTCAACATGTCAGTCACCACAAAAATGCAAACGAACTACTTCTCCATTACAACTCAAGGCCTCACACACGTCTGCGGACTGAGAAGGAGATCACAAAACTTCAATGGACTGTTTTTCTCACGCACTTTAAAGCCCGAATCTCGCACCTTTCGACTTTGATCTGTTCGGCCCAGTGAAGGCTGCGCTCCGTGGGAAGCAGTGCCTGTATCGTGGGGAGGTTATAGATGGAGCGAGTCGTTGGCTCCGGCGTTAAGCAGTAGGGCGATACCTTGCGGCCATACAGGCTGGCCGAGTAAGGTGGCCTAAGGCCGTCGCATTGAACGAAGATTATGTTGAGGAGTGGGGAATAATATGGTGTACTGGAATCCTGACTAAAACCAACCTGCCTTCAGGAAAAAATTTGTTGAATTTTTTATTGAACACCCCTTGTAATTTGATTTCTTCCAAGTCAGCGAATCCTACAAATTGCTTCTCGTGACCAAATGGTCATCAGATTCGTTTTCTTTTGTGTTTAGGGCCCAAAAACAAATACGGTCATAGGCGCTCGTGTCAGGACTGTAGAACACGAAGACAAAGAGAGAAGTTAAAAACGACTACACGATAACTTCAATCCAAGACAGCTAGAAACATGGACGAGGAGAAAGGCAAATGAAACATACCATAGAGAAATTTAGGTCCTCAACTAAAAATTAAATGGCCTTCGTTACATTGCTACGAAAGATAAAAAGTAAAACGCCTTCAACAGACCGCGCGTCGTTCGTTAAAACAATCGATAACTGAGACGGCAAACACACACGAGAACGTAAGTGGTTAGAAAAAGGGTATTCCATCTGAAAATGTCGGACCGTTTAAGGTAGAGCGCAACGAGCACATAATGGTGGGGGAGCACCACTTAACAAATGGGGATGGTTAAAAAGACACTACCCGATACACAACCTAGCTAAAATGATCTCTTCACTTCGAGAGGGCCGAAAGGATGTCGTCCAAGCCGAAGGGGGAAAAGCTTAACAAACCGGAGCCTGTTCCCATGAAGGGAGAACCAGTGGTGACGTCAGAGTGACACCACCTGCTGACAGAAGGCAACACAGAGATCATTTGAGGGAATGTAAGAACTAGCTGGCTGAGATACGAAGACTGCAGCCTTGGCAGCAGCGTCGGCGGCCTCGTTTCCTATCAGACCGATGTGACCATGAACTATGAACTCACATAAACATCACAGTGGCTCCAGAAAGAGCGAGCAAGTGACAGCTTTCCTGGACCTTTTGCGCTGAGGAATGGACGGTGTAGAGCACACAGGGGCTTTGAAAGGCACAGGGAGTCAGAGCAGATGACGCAATTGAAAAGCCTGTGTCGCCGGATGTACTGTGTGGCCTGATACGGGGAAGCCGATAACGAAAAATGTTGGTGCCCATGACGAAGCCACACCCGACACCACGGACCGTGCGAGAGCCATCGTGTACACAAAGGTACTATTGCGAAGTTCCGTGCGACAGTCGTGAAACTGAAAGCAATAGACCGAGGCTGGAGTAGTGTCCTTAGGAAGCGAATGCAGTCCAAGATCAACACGGGCCGCCGCACGAGGCCAAGATGATGAAGTGTTCACTCATACAGGGAAACTTGCAGGAAGCGTAAAGCTGGCAAAGCATGAACAGAAAGCGAACTCCAGGAGGGAACACAGAAGAGGGACGCGCCCCATACTGGCGATCAAAGGAGTCAACGAAGAAGGAAGTGTGTGATGGGTGGCCACTCATGGCAGTGAGACAGCGTAAGAGCGACGGACGTGCGGATGCATAAATGGAACACTCATTGTTCGAAAAGACAAGGGGCTAGTACAAACGGAGGAGGGTGTTTCGACCAGCTCCCCTGGAAGTACCACTGACGACACGTAGGATATTGAGGGACTGCATACAGGGGCTGCCAGGTAAGACACGTGGGATGACCAAGAAAGTTTCCTATGGAGCTTGAGCCCCAGGAATTTTGTACTTTCAACGAATAGAAGAGCGATGGTCCAAGTTGTAAGGACGGTGCAAGAAACCACTGATCCGTCAGAAATTCATACAAACGGTTTTGTCAGTGGCAAAACGAAAGCCATTGTCGATGCTCCATGACTAAAGACGATCGAGACATCGCTGAAGACGCCGCCCAATGAGACTGGTCGTGCAGAACTGCAACAGATGGCAAAATCGCCAACGAAAAGGGAGCCAGAGATGTCCGACGGGAGAGAGGCCTTTGTAGGGATAATGGCGATAGTAAAGTGGACGACGCTCAGGACGGGGCTCTAAGGCACACTGTTTTCCTGGATAAAGCAGTCCATCAAGGCAGAACCCATATGTACCCAGAAAACACGGTCTTTTAAAAATTCCTGAAGGAAACTTGGCATGCGGCCACAGAAGCCCCACATGTAGAGAGCGTGGAGGATACCAGTCCCTCAACAGGTGTCGTAGGCTTTCTCATGATCGAAAAACACGGCCACATTTTGGGATTTCCGCAAAACACCATTCATGACAAGTGACAAGATGCTCAACTGTGGAACGGCATGCTCTAAATCCACACAGTGCAGTGGTCAGTAAATTGCCAGACTCGATCCACCATACTAGCTCGGCATGAATCATACATTCCATCCTCTTGCAAACATAGCTGGTGAGAGAGATGGGACAGTAGCTGGAAGAAAGGTGTTTGTCCCTACCGGACTTATGTGTGGGTACCATAGTCGTTTCACGCCAGCACCTGGGAAACGTCCACTCTGCCCAGAAGTACTTGTATGTATGAAACAGAAAGTGCTTTCCTTCAAGGAGAAGGTGCTGAAACATCAGAATGTGAACTTTGTCTGGCCCTGGGGAAGAGGACTGGGATGAAGTGAGAGTAAAGGAGGCATTGTAGCACTCGATTCTGAGAAAAGAAGGAACCAGCAGAGCCTCCTCCGCTCGTTTCCGATGGAGGAGCTTGAATGGCAGCCCAAGGTCTTCCAGATAGCAACAGGCACCATGACGACCAAGTCTGCTACTGTCAGGCCGGAAACTGGGGAGCCGTTGGTGGTTGGGCCATACAACGGAAGACGGAGAGTAGCTGTTAAAAGAACTAGTGAATAAAATCCAGCAAACTTCTTTGCTCTCCTGAAGGATGCGACGTCACTGCTCGTAACTGTTTATAATAAATGCAGTTTGCCTTGCCATTGTAGGATGATGGCTAAAATCAAGGAGAGCACGTATCCTCGCACTAATCGCGTCGCAACACGCCTCAGTGCACCAAGGGATCAGGAAACGACATGGTAAATAGGAAGGGCGAGGAATATAATGTTCTGCGGCGCTGAGGATAACGTTTGTAAGATATTGTTGTCGTCGAAGGTCACCATGGAGGAGTAAAGCCTCCAGTCAGCCTTAGTAATCTACCATTTGGGTGTGTACTTAGGTGGATCAGGAGTCAGCTAAAGGATAGAACACGGGAAATGGTCGCTTGATTATGTGTCAGAGAGAACGGAGCACTCGAGAAGGTGGGGAAGCTGGGCGGTGCAGAAGGGTAGGTCGAAATGGGAATAAGTGTCCATGAGGGAACGTGAGTACTCCTGTGTTAAAGGAGAGGAGGTTAAGTTGACTGAGAAGGCCAGCCAACAGGGCACCTCTCGGACAGGTTCTGGGAGAGCCCCAAAGGGGGACGGTGCACATTAAAGTCACCAAACAGCAGAAAGGGGTGAGGCAGCTGCCGAGTAAGCTGGAAGAAGTCGGTCCTGGAGACATCAAATAACGGAAGGACGTACACGGTACAAAGGGAAAATATCAAGTGAGGAAGGAGACGGCGAACTGCAACAGCTTGAAAGTCAACGCCGTACTCGTGGTACTCGGGGGGAGGGGGGGGGGGGGGCGGAGCAGGTCGTAACAGACAATGAAAGTAGCTGTGCAGTCTGTGGCACGTTGACACGGTTCGCGCGGCTCCCCCTGTCGGAGGTTAGAGTCTTCCCTCGGGCATGGGTGTGTGTGTGTGTGTGTGTGTGTGTGTGTGTGTGTGTGTGTGTGTGTGTGTGTGTGACCCTTAGCGTTAGTTAAAGTTAGTTTCATTAGTGTGTAAGCCCAGTGACCGGTGACCGCAGTTTCGTCCCATAGAACCTAACCTTACCAGACAAGGAAGAAATGCGAGAGCTCAAAGAGGTCGTGAGAAAAGTAATTTTGTTTCCTGCTGGCAGACAACGCACGGATACCGCGATTGTAAGAGCAGCCATAAATCCTCGTTGTTTGATCGTAGGCTATGGAAATTCCATTGAAGGAGAGCTATAACGAGGAAAGCGGTGGAGGGAAAAATGGAGGTGCGTCACCTTAGCAGCTGCCAAGTCCCATCCTTCAAAGACAGGGCACAGAGGCTGAAGGATCCTGCTCCACAAGATCTCCCTCTGTCGATCTGCGGAGTCCAAAACAGACAAACGGTTGGCGTTGCACACCGGCGACATGGGACGCCGGCCGACCGAGGGTATCATGTGGCGACACCATCAGAGAGGATCTCCAAAGGAGGTGACAGTCGCCTTTGTTCCATTTTTTGGAGCCTTTCCGGTTGGCCGAGGAAGACTCAAAAATTTGTTGGCTAGAGGGACGTAGGAAGTCGTCGCAGGAGTATTCCATCTGTACTTTCCGGCCTGCCGGTCGTGAAACAGGTGGCGTCCCTCGGGAGACGAATGTTTGGTAGCCTGTTGCACAGCTGGAGAGGAGATGACCATGCTACCATGACACTAGGCGAATTCACAACCGCAGTGATGAATTTGAGGTCACATGTCTGCGTAGCCATGTCCTTCATGGAGCGAGATGTAGCAAGAACACTACTATAAATGCCATATGATAGAAGGCAGGGTTTGCGACTAGCTGATAACTTGCGTGCGACCAGGTAAGGAACTTTTTCTTTTGCCTAGATCTCCTGGACAGCCCACTCATCGAGATACATGGAAGAAACTTGAGAGGAGGCGGCATGGCCGCCATTGCAGTTGACGCAGAGGGGAGGAAGTGGACAATCGCCCTCATGTGCATCCCTACCACAGGTTACACATTTAGCCAGGTGTTGACAAGACATTCGAGTGTTGTTGAAACGATGACACTGGTAGCAGCGCATCGCTTTCCGAATGTGCAGTCGGATTGTGATAACTTCACAGCCTGCTTTTATCTTGGATGGATAAACCAGTCCATCGAAAGTGTGAAAAAGAGTGCATGTGGGCAGAATGGGTGCACTACTTTTTTCATTACCCAATGGACAGCAATGACATCCTGATCGACAGGTACGTTAGGATTTCTGCTTCAGTCCGACCCTCGACCAGATTAGTGTAAATAACACAATGGGAAGAATTCAGAGTCCTGTGGGCCTCAACAGAAACAGGATGCCGTGGACAAGTGAAGTGGCAAGCAGTTTTGCTCAGGAATCAGAAATAGTCTCCAAAGGCAAAGTGGCATCGCGTAAACGAGAGCCGTATTTTAGAGGGCCAGCAAGTCCACCATCTCCTTTTTGAATAAGAAACTGATTTATCGTCGCAAAGGACTGACCGCCTTCAGTACGCGAAACCACAAGGATGCATGGGTCTTTGAATCAGGAGCTTCAGTCATTTTCGTTTGGTAGACACTGACTGAAAAGAGGCTGATTGTCTCAGTACTAGAAAAACCTCCAATGATTGCCAGCATCTCCGATGGTGCATTCCTTCCAACTGGGCGTCGCCTATCAGAGGGGCTTTAGACGATTTTCACATCCCAGGGACCAATCGGCAATTTGGGAAGGTAGCAGCTTAGGCAGTCGCCCCTCCCTGGGCGTGGCCTGTACCAGGGGTATGTGAAAACCCTACCTGACGATCTGGGGCTGGGAATGACGCGTTACCCAGCCACCTGTTATGCATCAGACCCGTGGGTCGGCCTTCAGCAATGCACAGGGAGGAAGAAGAGAAAGAGGAGTCTTAAACGTCAGAGCGCAGTAAGGATAGGAGAAGGTGAACAAAGAAATTAAAAAGAAAGATAAACAGTAGTGAGACTGTTCTTACGTCAGCTACTGAAAATGTGAAACACATTTCCAAAAAACACCCCAGACACATTCCCCAAGGGAGGGGAAAAGGAATAGCAAGGGGACAGACAGCGCTGTGAAAGCTGGGGCCCTGTGGTGGCCAGCCACGAACCCGCCAAAGAGCAGTGAGCCCGCTGGGAGCAAAGGGTCATCAGTGACGGCAATACCATTACACCCAAGTTTGCCATTACGTCACACCCAACCTACGTTCATGCACAGGAGTGACGCGTCGCACACGCCATAAGTTTCTCTCATTTACTTTCAGCAGCTGGTCACCTGCAGAAATGTACTTCGAACACATGATTGACTTCACTGCCCGACAGACTTTACTTAGATGACGTTATTAGCACAGTACGTGCATTAGCAGAGCTCATTGTGCAGTCTAGGAGGAGCAACCCTCAGCGCACGTTCGTCCTGTTCAACTTTTAAGCCATTTCTCTCCTAACAATGGTGTGTCATCCGACTGCTCATAATCCTTGGAGGTAGTGACGTCATACACTACAGTTTATCAAATATTAGCTTCGTCTGTAATTATTTGACTCTCTACGACTCACATACCTGAAGACAAACTCTGAACATTGCTTTATAAATACGCTGAATTCTCTACGATCCACCACAATCAAATTTCACTTTTGACTTCTACAATTCCCTTCTATTCACTTTCTCATACACATTACCACTTTGTGTACATAATTGGGAATGGAGTCTTTTTTTCCAGTTTGAGGTCTGTTATATTGAGCGGATACAGGAGGAAAACGCCGACTGCTGCATCAAACTAAGGCCCCCCCATCTCTTTCCCACCTTCTGATATGGTCCATGCCAATCCCTACTTGTTGGGTCTCTTTCCCAGCATTGGCCATAACAATGTCTAAATTTGTTTCGCCATGGTGTCAGACCGCCTCCTATCGTCTTAAACCTTCACCGTTTAGCGCCAACCTTGAATCAAATAACTTATCTAAACTTATTTGGTAAGATGGGCCTTAATGCTCAATTTACTCCACACCTGCAAAATGTTGGAAGCTTTTCTGTACATCATCCATATATTCACACACATAAATTCATGCATTTTGTTACCATGAGCAATATTTCTTAAGGTATATTACGGTTGTCCTAATTGCTGCACAACACACCTTTCTGAACATATAACTCTTCTTTGCCTTGTATTTCTTAATATATATATCCTGTTTTAGCTTATTTATTCTTATGCTGGCAGTCATGGCTGCTCAGTCTTTGTTAACATATATGTTAACTCAGGAGGTCTACTTCTTTTAACTTGCAGATTTTTCTCTACTGTGGTGCTCAAGGCACATCAGTCCAACTCACATTGGTTATTGTTAAGCTGTTTAATTTCGCCTGGCCCATTATCAAGCCCAACTTTTGTTATATACTTTGCTTCATACTGTATTAGATATCTGTAGCATTTTTATCACTAAATTGAAAACAATTACATTGTGTTCACCTTAGCAACACCGCCTCATACTTCAGCGTTCACACTTTCTTACGCTATTATAAAACATTCAACGACTTAACCTTAGCACTTACTCATTCATTCATTTCCGGTGTTTACGCTACTCGTTTACTGGGTTAGCCAGTTATATCATTCTGTACTTTGGCATTCCGAGATAACTCTTCATTCCATATGTCCTTCGTGGTAAGTTTCGTTGAAGTTGTTTGGGTTCCAATCTTTAGTTCACGGAATTGACTCGCATCAGCCTTTTTCCTTATTTTGGTCTAAAATATAGATCGATGACACATTGAGAAATTCCTTCCATTTCTGTGATCAAAAGACAGGTAATAGACCACAAAAGAGACTAGGACCATAAGGTTAGAATGGCTCCAGATAGCTGACGTACACACAGTTGCACTGCTATGAAGTTTCTCGAACAGCGAGAGGCACCCTACACTTTTTTCCCTACTAGGACAACTTATCGTCCACTCTACTCAGTTTCTCTCTCTCACTTTCATCTTTCCACAATATGATTTCAGTACTATAATGTCCACACAGCTCTTCTGCTGCTCTTTGAACTCTCAAGACATTGAACTTTACATTTTACAGTTCTTTTTCGTGATTATTTTTGGCCGTTCTATTATATTCAGGAGTTCCCTTAACTGGCTCACTTTTGTGATAAAAATGATACCACTACTGCCATTCCTTCAATATAGATTTTCACTGAACATAATTCACAATTGACCTCACAACGATACACATTTTAAAAAATCGATGCCAACCAACAGACTTACACTGAGCATAGGAATTATCAGGAATGTGTTATCTGCTTATTCATCCAGAATTGGAGAACTAATGCCACTTAATGATGAACAGTCTTGGATATTTTTATTATAGCATCCAAAATTTTTACGTCGGAGGCTGACCCTTCTCAAAGCTAAATTAGCTCATTATCTAACACTAGCTGATGTTCGTTTTCGGAATCTTTCTAGAACACAAACTTAAATACACTTTCTATTATTGGCACTACCTTACCTGTTTTTCCTGCTTGTGCTAATTTTCTCATTCATTCTTTGTAAATATTTTCGTTCTTGCCAGTTGAAACACGTGATTTTTAAACCGTAAATCTCAAACAAGCTGACTCATTGAACCTTTATTATTTACTGTTTTCTGTGTCATTGGTGTTTGCTCTGCAAACAGCCTCGCGATTCTGAACACATCGCAGCCTCCAGACACTTGTATTTCGTCAGCGTCTCTGGCACACCCCTTGCATTGGGCACATCTTCTACCGTTTCACGCGCTTTCTTGATTTGTTTCACGACAACCCACGTTAAGGCTACTTTGCGCCGCCCTTTTCCAAAGACTGCTAATTGTGCTGGTGCACTGGCTGTTCGGCCTACAATCCCCGCAGCCATGGCTGCATCTCGCCGTCAAGGTCGTGTGCGGCCGCTGCTGGCCGAACTATGTACTCTCGCATTCCGTGCTGATTCCTTGCCAAATTTTCGTTACATAATGGGACCTCAGAACGCTCTGCCACTGGTCGATCCCGCATGAAGACACTATTTAGCTTAAAGTTTCATCAGAAACATGGTGACTACCATTTCCCAATCCTTCGCCATACAGTAAAAAATTCTGTCGACAGTTACATAAGCTATGCGAGCGCCTTGTGTCACGCATAAGCCGTAGCAGCTGCGCGTCCTCTCATCATGGCGACATGTTTCCTGGGTGCTGTCTTTTCCATGCAGATGTTCGACACACTATAGGGAACTCAAGCAGATGTCCCCAGATGTAGCTACCAGTTCCTCAGTCATATAGAACAACAACGTTCGTTCTGTGCCTGTGGCGAAAAATTCAGTAGCCATAATGCTATAATTCTATTTTATTCGCTTTCACCAAATTTTGCAGGATTCGCTCACAGTACTGCGATCTGATTGATATCTGCTGCCACTCCAGATATCCACTAGCAACTCCCTTTGAATTTCTGTAGACCTAGATTCTTTTAAAAACTCGTTCATAAATTCTGCTACATCTGTACACGCACTAGACACCTTGCTGGTGTAGTAGGATAGCACTGCTGTTTCGAGAAAAGGATTCTATTACACTCAGGATCGTGGTATACATCCAGCATCAGGTTACCCATTTGGGCGACACCCTCATTTCCTCCCCCCTGGGTAGCCATCGAGAATTGGTCAAGGTGACATTTGGGAACCCTCTGATACTTCCCTCCAACACCTTATCTTCCCTCCTCTCCTCTCCCCATCCCCCCTTCCGCTTTGGGCCAATGAGAATCAAGCTTCTTTTCCCTGTCATGATCTTTTGTAATTGTGAGAGATCTTTTATAAGTGGGAGAGATTCACTTTGCATCTGAGCACGTACAGAGAATATCAGACTGTCTGTAAATTCATGACAAATTACTTCAAGTCACACTACTTGAGTCCTATGCTATGGCTACTTGTTTGTAACAATTTATTATTACCTCATGCGTGACACCAGGACAGACCACATCTAATCAGATATGTAAGTATTCTCATTCTTCCAAAATTTCCCACATTTTCCACATTATCACCAAATTTATGTATTTTTTACCCGTTTTCATATTTTTTCTCAGATTTTCCACATTTATTGTGTTTTACCCACCTACTGAAGATCCACCCCACTGTTCTCAACGACGCTTCACGTCTTGATCCTCTCAGCCAAGCGCAATGAACATAGCCCCTATTCATGTATCATTGTTAAGCCACAATTACATAACAAGATTGGTGAAGTCATAGTAAAATCTGAAGCCTCAAAACAAAGATACTGTATGTGTACCACACTGCCACAAAATATACCTCTAGAGAGGTGTGCAGAATCTGGAACAGCCCCAGCACAAAGCATATCGCTTGCACGATAGCCCATCCCTCAGCCACTGACGTAGGCCTATAGGGTGTAGGGTATGGTTGTGAACACTGGCCCCTCAACTCGCAAACCGCCATTCTCTGAGAAGGTTGTGGTATAATCCTCTCTGGCCTGGTGCCTGGCACGAAAGAGAGTCAATCATTCAGGCAGGAGCCAATCCACTCTTAACTCACAGAAACCTGCACGCTCACCAGAGGATATCTGTGGGTGCCGTTGTAGATAAAAGTTGATAATAGTTTAAGCGCCAAACAGTCCCCGCCATCCCACTTTCTCTGCAGACCAATGAGAAACAAGATCCCAACCACCCCCAACCATCATACTTTTAAAACGCGTGGGTGATCCGGTTTTCCGACTAGCAGCCCTTCCAAATGGAGTGAAACTGTTTTATTATAAAGCAAATCTTGCAGTGTTGTTAGTAAATGCGACATTACTAGAAATCTCTTATATTAACTATAGGAAAATCCAAGTATGTCCATTAAAACATAATTTCGAATAATCCATATTATTCCAAAGACACACGCTGGGCAACAGGCACACTGCAGCACGAATAAAAAAATATTATTACGAAAAATTATCTGTGGATTAATAATGGTGTGTGTGTGTGTGTGTGGTTTTAATAGTGGAATGCCAAGGCATTACTAATAAACTACCACAACTCTACATTTCTCCTCTATCCATTCCTGCATTTTAATTTTTCACCTATCGATTCCAATCTCTAAACATCAATGGCTCCCATTACACATTCCGTTTGGCACAATTTTACATTTTCTCTATTCGTCTATTAAATCTCTAATAGCCTTGAAAATTATGTATGGATTGATTCTATGCCTAATCTTTTTTGCCTTGATTTCACCCTGCTGCCTTCACTATTTTATCTATTAAAGTTTCCAACTCATCGGTTGTACTTCTTTCCCCTATTTCAGTGCTGTGTAACTATCGTTTATAGTATAACGCTTTCATTGTTTCATTTTATCCAGGTTCCAACTTTTTAATTTCCTACTATTTTCGATTGATTCAGTTTTTACCTCCATTTCATAACACATAAATCATCGTCAGAAATCACCTCTGCTCCTGGAAATGTTATGCAGTTTCAAGTCTGGATTATAAATTCCCATCTTACCCTTATAATATAATGTATCTGATAACTTTCAGTGTCTCCAGGTCACTGTTCTACTACTCAGTTTTCTTTTCCAGTTCGTATCAGAAGTGAACTTTGATCTTCCTTAATGTACTGAATAATTTATCTCATCATTCATTCATTATCGTGCAGGAAGCCATTTAACATCGTGATTGTTCATATAGCTTTACGGTTCTCCTCTAGTAGTGTACAAAACTTTAGTTCTTCCTGATTGTTTTTGTTGCTTTATTGGTACAATATTCTCGAGGAGCATGGATATTTACAGGCATTTTACATCACAGAACATTAATTTTCATGTTTAAGTGATCGATATTTCTTTACATCACTAACTGGAATTTTTGTATGTTTCATAATTTGAAGTATTCAATAAAATACCAGTGTGATTTGTCTGCAGTGTGAAATGTGGAAGCACGCTTGAAATTATTCATGGGGACAACAGTTTGTTGTGTTTCGGAGTGCCTTTTAGTGTTGTTGTGGGATTTTATTGTATTATATTTTGCTTTGGTGGCTAAGTTTCCAATTAAAGAGTCAAAAATTATTTCAATTTAGAATCTCTTTTGTGAATGAGACATTACTTCTTCCACAACACTTATTGCAATCAGTCTCATTTTTCATTCTTCTATTCCTCTTTGTCCATTAACAATAAAATATTGGTGATGTGTAATTTTCCAAATACAATCTGAGTTAAAATGGTGGGTCATATCAGGAGTCGAACACGGAGCTTTGGATTATCCAGCACCTTCTTACCGAGTGAGCTACTGGCATGACTAACAATCACCCTCACTACTTTACTTCAGCCGAGATCTCCCCTCCTTTTCAAACTACCGAAGTAGCTTTCTATACTATATTGTTGGAATAAACGATAGCGTAAAAAATATTTAGTCATAGACTGAGCAATCTGTACAGCACGAATCTTTCACTATACAGTGTTGTGTGTAAGTTGTTTTCCAACTGATAAGGGGAACCCTTGAACGCGGAGATAAGGAATTGTACTTGCTGGTGTGAAGGTGTCAGGATGGGAAATAAGTAATGTCTGGATAACACAATTTGAATGGCAAGATTCTTAGTAACATTTGTATTACACAAGTTTTACAAAATGTGAACAGGTTGGTACACGTTTGTGGATCATGAAATGATCATATAATTGTTCATGGCAATTTATCGTTCAGAAGGCGTCGCAAGTGGGACGAATGATGATGTCGTGCACCTGAAACATAAGATTTTACGTGATGAGCGACTAGTAAATTGCAGACATAGTATATTTTTCTTTTTCACTGTTTTTAGTGACTTTCTCAACAATCACTCAACTACCTAACTGGCAAATTTTTCCAGTTAAGTATTAGCTTTATTTACGTGATAAGGAGATTTTGAGGGTCAGGCAGTAGGAATGACAAGACAGCAAACAGCCTACCTGCACACGCGGATGTTGTGACAGCATGTAAACAACAGCTTCTGCGATGTCTTCCGATTCCAGACAGTTAAATTTGTCGAATATTTCTGAAGACCACTTTTCTTTTCCGTCAAGGATTTCAGTCCTCACAAGCCCAGGAGAAACAGACTGTGGAAAGAGAAGTATTCATAATTATTTCATTGTGGGTTTCCTCAACTTATCAGTAAAGGTGCAGCAATGTACAAATAAGTACTTCGATTAAAATAACTTTGTGAGTGACGTTCAATTGAGCCAGTCAGCAGCCAATTAAAGTTCTTTCTCGAGCGCTAGGTGCTCTAGGTATTGCCTGTTTTACAAGTACAAGCAGAAGACCTTGTAAGTCGCATAGCAGCACGACAGTAAAACTGTCTCCCGCCTTTGCAATCGGAGTCATAACGCTGCTTTATTGAAACTATGGGAATAATAAACTGCCACGATAGGTTAACAGACAAAACTTTATGAACTCTCAATCATGACACTGTTATAGTATTCATATAAGTACAGGGAACTTCACAGAAAATGTAAATAATTAAAGAAAAACCTGATTGCATCCTGTTCAATCTATCAGTAGCAGAGCCATGCAGTAATTATTTATGGACATTTCAAAACGAAGACTAAAGCCCAAAAGAATCGGTTGACTTACAATAAATCCTTCATCCCAATTACTATGAAGCATCTCTACTCACCCCGACGCGAATTTTGCTCTTTCTGGCGACCAGGTCCTTTCTCAGTCCTTCAAGGAGTACCCTCACCGCGTGCTTGCTGGCGCTATACATAGCTCCATCACTGGCAAACGGCGGAAGGTGGCCCCCAATGCTGAAAAGAAAAAAGAAATACCTAGTGTTATGGTCCAAGACATGCCTTTCGTGACACAAAAAGCAGTGTCGACATATATCGATATGCGTGCTTATTTCACTGAGCAATGCACATAAGAATGTACAAAACATAGCTTCATAATGTGCTCACGTAAGTTGCATAATAGCTGATATTGCATTCTATTCTAAGTACAGAGCATAGTGGGCTAATGAAGAACATAATAAGTAAAAAAAAAAAATGCTTACGTCTTTCGACATTACATTAGACACATGATGTGCTAGAAATACACAGAAACTCTCTACTGTGTTTTCAACAGTGTTTTTTCTATTAAAATGACATGAAACATAGCTAGGGAACTATAATCACATGTTACATTGCGATAACTTAGAAGCCTGTTGAAACATCCCCTTAGAAAAATTAAAAATGACTGTGCTGGTAAACCTCTTACGTTATTTGATTTTCAAACAGCTGTGCAAAACTGAACGTACTCAGACATTTCCCTCTTTACTTATTCTGATCAACAATAAACTGACACAATATTTTTTTAGCGCAACACAGACTTTCAATAATCCCTACAAAAGAATGGCCCTGACTAACAATAACCTATACCTTACTTGAATCACTTACCTCACAAAAATCTTCGTTACGCGAACTACTGCAATACAGCGAGCGCCAATACTACCAGCTAAATAAAAGATTCTGACTACTGGCGGCACTAACTACTGATAGGCATACTTAGCAAATGAAAGATTTTGATGGAGAACAAACAATGTATTTACCTTAATAGTGTTCAAAAGTCATAATATATATATCCGTTCATGACATCCAGTACCCAGAACAACCACCTCTGGCCGTAATAACGATCTTGATACGCTTAGGCATTGAGTCAAACAGACCTTGGATGGCGTGTACTTATTCTGATCAACAATAAACTGACACAATATTTTTTAGCGCAACACAGTCTGACTGCCCATGCAGCTTCAACACGATACCACAGTTCATCAGGGGTAGTGACTGGCATATTGTGACGAGCGAGTTGCTCTGCCACCATTGTCCAGACGTTTTCAATTGATGAGAGGATGAGAGATCTGGAGAATGTGCTGTCCAGGGCAGCAGACGAACATTTTCTGTCTCCAGAAAGGCCCGTACAGGACCTGCAACATGCGGTCGTGCATTATCCTGCTGAAATGTATTCACAGGGATCGAATGAAGGGAGACCCACGGGTCGAAACACATCTGAAATGTAACTTCCACTGTTCAAAGTCAATGCGAACAAGAGGTGACCGAGACGTGTAACCAATGGCACCCCATACCATCACGCCGGGTGATACGCCAGTATGGCGATTACGAATACACCTCTCCAATGTGCGTTCACCGCGACGTAACCAAACACGGATGCGACCATCATGATGCTGTAAACTGCACCTGGTTTCATCCGAAAAAATGACGCTTTGCCATACGTGCACCCAGCTTCGTCGTTGAGTACACCATCGCAGGCACTCCTGTCTGTGCTGCAGCGTCAAGGGTAACCGCAGCCATGGTCACCGAACTGATAGTCCATGCTGCTGCAAACGTCTTCGAACTGTTCGTGCAGATGTTTGTTGTCTTGCAAACGTCCCCACCTGTTGACTCAGGGATCGAGACGTGGCTGCACGATCCGTTACAGCCATAGCGGATAAGGTGCCTTTCATCTCGACTGCTAGTGATACGAGGCCGTTGGGATCCAGCACGGCGTTCCGTATTACCCTCCTGAACCCACCGATTCCGTATTCTGCTAACAGTCATTGGGTCTCGACCAACGCGAGCAGCAATGTCGCGATACGATAAACCTCAATCGCGAAGGCTACAATCCGACCTTTATCAAAGTCGGAAACGTGATGGTACACATTTCTCCTCCTTACACGAGGCATGACAACAACGTTTCACCAGGCAACGCCGGTCAACTGCTGTTTGTGTATGAGAAATCGGTTGGAAACTCTCCTCATGTCAGCACGTTTTAGGTGCATATCACAGCATCTTCTTCCCCTCGGTTAAATTTCGCATCTGTAGCACGTCATCTTCGTGGTGTAGCAGTAGTGTGAAAACAGGGACTTGGAGAAAGGTCAATAAAATACGCCATAGAGAAACGGTCACGAATTGAAAATTAAATGGCCTTCGCCATTTTGTTACCACGGATAAAAAGTAAAACGAGGTCGACAGCCCGCGCGTCCTTTGCTAAAACGGCCGACAACTCATATGCCAAACACAAACGAGAACGGAAGCGGTTAAAAAAGGTCATTCCATTAGGAAATGACGGACCTTCAGAGATTGAGCACAATGAATACAAGTTCGTGGAGGAGCACCAAATTGCGATGGCAAAGAAGACAGTACCCGATACGCAACCTAGCTAAATGATCGCATGGCGAGACGGCTGAGAGGCTTAACAACCAAGAACTTGTCCCCATGAAGGGAGGACAAGTGGTGACACTAAAGTGACGCCAGCTGCTGACAGACAGCAACACAAGGATCATCAGAAGGAATGTGAGAACTAGATGGCTGAGGGACGCGGAGTGCAGCCTTGGCAGCAGCGTCAGCGGACTCGTTTCCTGTCAGACCTATGTGACTAGGAACCCACATAAGAATCAGTGGCTCCATCAAGAGCGAGCAAGTGACAGCATTCCTGGACCCGTTGCACTAAGGTATGCACGGTGTACAGCACACAGAGACTTTGAAGGGCACTGAGAGAGTTGGAGCGGATGACGCAATTGAAAAGCCTGTATCGCTGGATGTATTGTGTGGCCTGATACAGGTCGAAGAGTTTTGCTCTAAATACTGAGCAGTGTTCTGGAAGCTGATAACGAAAACTATCGGTACCAATGACGAAGGCACACCGACAGTCCGAGAGCCATCAGTGTACACAAAGGAACTATCATGAAGTTTGTTCGAAGGTCGTGAAACTGAAGGCAAAAAAGCGTGGCTGGAGTAGTGTCCTAAAGAAGCGAATGAAGTCCAAATTAAGCACGGGTCGCCTCATGAAGTCAAATGGTGAAAGTTTACACCCGCCAGGAAAGTTACAGGTAGTGTGAAGTTAAGCTGTTGGAGCAAGAGATGAAAGCGAGCTCCAGGAGGTAACAGGGAAGAGAGACGTGCCCCACACTGGCGATCAAAGGAATCGTCGAAGAAGAAGGCATAGGATGGAGGCCACTCGTGGCAGACGAATGACATGCCTATCTACTGAAGGAGAAAGTCACTGGAGCAGGACAGCGGTAGTTGAGCAGCTTCTGCATGCAGACCCTCAACTGGGCTAGTGTAAAAGGCGCCAGTTGCCAAACAGATGCCACAATGGTGTATGGTATTCAGAGGGCGTAAAAGGGACGGACGTGAAGATGCATAAACGAAACACCCGCAGTCTAGTTTCGAATCGACAAGGATTGGTACAAATGGAGGAGGGTGGTTCGATCTGCTACCCAGGAAGTACCACTCAGAACACGTAGGACGTTGAGGGGCCTCGTACTGTGGACTGTCAGGTAAGACACGTGGGAGGACTAAGCAAGTCTACTATTGAGCATGAGCCTCAGTAATTTCGTAGGTTCAACAAGCGGAAGAGCAAATGGCCCAAGATGTAAGGACAGCGGAAGAAACCAAATGCTCCGCCACTAATTCATACAAACGGTTTCGTCAGTGGAGAAACGAAAGCCAGTGCCAATGAGCCATGAATAAAGACGATAGAGACATCGCTTAAGACGCCGCTCAATGAGCCAGGTCCGTGGAGAACTGCAACAGATCCCAAAATCTGTCGACAAAAAGGCAGACAGAGATTCCCAGCTGGAGACAGGTTATAACAGGGTTAATTGTGATAGCGAAGGGGGCTATGCTCAGGACGGAACGCTGAGGCACACCACTTTCCTGGATAATGCTACCCACCAAGTCAGAACCCACACATATCTTGAATGCTTGTTCTTTTAAAAATTCCTGAAGGAAACGAGGCAGGCGGCCACAGAATCCCCACCACTCCTCCAGCAGGTGTCGTAGGCTTTCTCCAAATCGAAAAACACGACCACAGTCTGGGATTTCTGCAGAAAACCATTCATGACATAGGCGGACGAAGTGATGGAATCGTCAACTGCAGAACGGCACACTCGAAATTCACATTGTGCAGTGGTTAGTAAATTGCGAAGCTTGAGCCACCATATCAGTCAAGCATGAATCACATGTTCTATCACACTGCAAGCACAGCTGGTGACAGAAATGGAGCTGTAACTGGAAGGAAAGTGTTTGTCCTTAATGGACTTAAGGTGGATATCACAGTGGCTTCAGGCCAGCGTCTCGAAACGTGCCCACTGCCCAGATGCGGTTGCATGTATGAAGCACGTAGTGCTTGGCCACAAGAAAAAGGTGCTGCAGCATCTGAATGTGAACATCGTCTGGTCCTGGGGTGCAGGATCGGGATGAGGAGATACCATGATCTAGCAACCTCATAGTGAAGGAGACATTGTAGCACCCACAAGTCTGAGACAGGAAGGGTATCGCCCGAGCCGCCTCTGCTCGATTCCGACGGAGGAAGGCTGGGTGACAGTAGTAGTAGTTCGAAATCTCCGCAAAATGGCAGCAACAGATTTATGATGACATCGGCTGCTACCGTCAGGCTGGGAATTGGGGAATGGATGTTGGTCCCAGGGTGCCATTGGTGGTAGGGCCACACAACGGATGAGAGAGTGGGACTGTTAAAAGAACTAGTGAATGAAATCCAGCTAACTTTTTTGCTGTCCAAAAGAATGCAACGACACTGTACATGCAACTGCTTTTAACGAATGCTCTTTGCTCTCGTAGGGTGATGGATAAAAACGCGGAGAGCACGTTTCTGCGCGCGAATTGCGTAGCATCACGCCTCAGTCCACCAAGGGACCGGAATACGGCGTGGTAAAGAGAAAGCGCGAGAATGGAACGTTTTGCGGTGACAAAGATAATGTCCATAAAAATATTCTAACTGGTCGTCATAACTGGGGAGATGTTCGACCGAGGTCGCCAGAGAGGAGTGAACCTTCTAATCAGTCTGAGTAAGCTGCCTTTTGGCTGTGCACGTAGCTGGGTTAGGAACCAGCAAGTGGATAGCACATCAGTATGTGTCAGACAGAGCGGAGCGCTCGAGACGATGGGCAAGCTGGGCAATGCAGAAGTGTAGGTCCAAATCGGAACAGGTGTGCGTGGAGTCTGGAAGGAGCGTGTGTGCTCCTGTGTTAAGGAAGAGGAGCTTAAGTTGACTGAGAAAGTCAGCCAAGATGGCACCTCTTGGACAGGTTCTGGGAGAAACCCAAAGGCGATTATGTGCATTAAAGCCACCAAGCTGCAGAAAGGTGTGAAGTGGCTGCCCAACAAGCTGGAGTAAGTTTGCCCTGGTGATCTCGAACGATGGAGGGGTGTAACGGTACAAAGGGGAAAGGCCAAGTGAGGAAGGAAGAGGCGAACTGCAACAGATTGAGGTGGGTAGTCAGAGATATGGGTTGACTATGAACATCATCCCTTATGAGCAGCTTGACTTCCCCATGAGATGGAATGCCTTCCTTTTGGGGGAAAATGAAGAGAGCGGATGGGAAGGTCATAACGGACTGGGAAGAATGCGAGAGCTCAAAGCGGTCGAGAGGACGCAATTTTGTTCCCTCAAAGCTTCGGTTCTAAGAGCAGCTGTGAATCCCCTTTGTTTTAACGAAAGCCAAAAAACGTTCCACTGGAGGAGAGTCATAACAATGAAAGTGGAAGAGGCAAAAAATGAAGGTGCCACCTCGGTGGATGCTGAATGCCAGCATTCGAAGACTCACTGCTACAAGGCGCAAATGCTGGAGGATCTCGCTCCATGAGATCTATAGAACTGTCGGCATTCTCCCTCTGTCCATCTTCGGAGCCCATGGCAGAAAAAAGGTTGGCGTTGCGCACCGGCACACGAAGTTCACATAGGCGAGGCTATCACGTGGTCACACCACCTAAGAGCCGGCTAAGGAGACTGTTCACCTTTGTTGGGCTTCGTCGAGCTTTTCCGGATAGCAGAGAAAAACTCAGGTGTTGGTTGGCTCGAGGGACGTAGGAAGTCTTCATGGGAGTATTCCTTCTGTAGTATTCCTTCTGTCCTTCCCGGCCTGCCGCTTGTGTAGTTGGTGACTTCGCCCCATGAGGCGAAAGTTTAATGGCTTGTTGCACAGCTGTACGAGGTCACGGCGGTGCTGCCTTGACACTGGGGCGATTTCAAAACCTCAGAGCTTAATTTGAGGTCACACATCTGCATGGCCATGTCCTTCATGGAGCGAGACGTTGCAAGAACAGTACTGTAAGTGCCAGGGTTTGCGACTAGCCGATAACTTGCGTGCGACCAGGTAAGGAACTTTTTCTTTTGCCCAGATCTCCTGGACAGCCCACTCATCGAGATACATGGAACAGTCTCGAGAGAAGGCGGCATAGCCGGCATTGCAGTTGACAGAGGGGCGAGGAGGCGGACAATGGCCCTCATGTGCATCCCTAGCACAGGTTACACATTTATCCATGTGTCGACAAGACATCCGAGACATGTTGATGGCACTGGTAGCAGCGCATTGCGTTCGGAACGTACAGTCACACAGTGATAACTTCATAGCCTACTTTTATCTTGGACAGAAGCACCAATATCAAAACTTAGAAAAAGAATGCGCGTGTGCCCTAAGGATGCATCTACGTTTTTCATCACACAATGGTCTGCAGTGACAACCTGACCAGAGAGGTAAGTTAGGATTTCTGCCTCAATCAGACCATCGGGCAGCCTAGTGCAAATAACACCATGGGAAGAATTCAGAGTTCTGTGGGCCACGACGTCAACAGAATAGCCATGGAGAAGTGAAGCAGTAAGCAGTTGAGCTTGGGAATCAGTAGTATCGAAACGCAAAGGGGCATTGCATAAATGGGAGCAGGCTTTCACAGGGCGGCAACTGCATCAGTACTTTCTGAATATGAGATGGATTTACCATTTCAAAGGACTGACCATCTTCAGTATGAAAGCGCGAGCAACTGTGGTGCAGCTGGGAAGGTATATGAATCATTCCGTGGTAGACACTGACTACGAAGAGACATTGTAGGAAAATCCCCTATGACTGCCAGCATTTTCGATGGGATGCTGTTTCCAACTGCTGGACCCCATCTCAGAGGGTGGCTCACCCACCTTAGGTGATTGTTCACATCACAGGTCACACCTCCCAAAGCTCAGGCAATCACCCCCTCGCCTGGGCTTGCCATATCAGTGGTATGTGTGAACCCTACCTGTCGATCTGGGGCTGGGAATTACGCGTTACCATGTTACCTGTTATGCAACAGGTACATGGCCCACCCTTCAAGAGAACACAAGGAGGAAGAAGAAAAAGAGGAACCTCAAACGCTGAAGCGGTGGAAGTACAGGAGACGATGAACGAAGAAAGAAAAAAGAAATGGGAAACAGTGGTGAGACTGTTCTGATGTCAGCCACTGAAAATGCGGAACATATTCCGGAAAACAACCCAAGCACGTTGTCCAAGGGAGAGGGGAAAGAACAGCAAGTGGACAGAGGTGCAGCACGGAAGGGGAGAGAGGCTACAAACGCTGGAACCCGCAGTAACCAAGCACGATCTTGCCAAAGAGCGGCGAGCCCCCCTGGGGGGAGGGTTGGTGGTGGCGACAGTGCCCCACCTGTCCTAGTGCAGAGCAGGTAATGGGGAAGGTGTTCACCCCAAGCCAGCGTATATGGTCCTCCTCCCAAAAATTTTCAGGCCATCAGTCCTTAAGCTTACACACTACTTAACCTAAATTATCCTAAGAACAAACACACACACCCATGCCAGAGGAGGACTCGAGCCCCCGCCGGGACCAGCCGCACAGTCCACGACTGCAGCGCCCCAAACCGCTCTGCTAATACCGCGCGGCCCTCCTCCCAGAGTGTAGCCAGGGAAGGAAGGGCTGCACAGCCAGAAGAATCAGCATTAAATGATCCACGTAGAATGAAGAGATTGCCATAAAGCTACGAGCAGTTTTTTTGAAGCTTAAAGCATTTCATATTCAAAAGCATGTGTTCTGACACCACCCAGCCTAAACAGCGGCTGTGGGCTCTCCCTGTGGGAGCCAACCAGCTACATTCAGAACTGTCTGGCTCGGTGGCCCCATTGACAGGAGTTCTGATGCTCCAGGAACAAAAGCTTGCACAGGCAGGCAACAGCTAATGTATCAGAAGTGTGATCCCTGTGTTGTCTGCGAGCTCAGCCAGATGGGTACTGAACAGCCCCACCACACATCCTGGCTACACATGCTGATGACCAAGCCAGGCTTTGGGTGGTGGCTAGGGTGGGGAAGGAAGAGGGGCAGGAGGTGGGAGAAGGATCTACACCTTAGTTCCTACAGAGGGAGTTCTTTCCCAAATGGGTCGCAGTAAAGAGAGAAAATTTAGAAGTAGAAGTGAAACCCCAAAGGGATACTACAAAACGCCCAAAAGAAAAATTGGTTCAAATGGCTCTGAGCACTATGGGGCTCAACTGCTGAGGTCATTAGTCCCCTAGAACTTAGAACTAGTTAAACCTAACTAACCTAAAGACGTCACAAACATCCATGCCCGCGGCAGGATTCGAACCTGCGACCGTAGCGGTCTTGCGGTTCCAGACTGCAGCGCCTTTAACCGCACGGCCACTTCGGCCGCCCCAAAAGAAAAGATCAACTACAAATCAAGAGGAACAAAAACCGTAAGTAATACAAAAAACCAGGTGGATAGCCAGATCGACGTAAGTATGAATACAGAGTGGAAGGCAGAGGGGAAGAAGGGGGCACACAGAGGGAGCAGCACAGGGAAAGAAATGCAGCTTGGGAAGGAAGAATGGGCCCCAGCATCTTGGCCCCATGTGTGCCACACACGAACTCAAGAACGAGCCGTAAAGACGATTGGGGGAGGGGGGGGGAGACTAGTCTTGACAGGAATCCCTCTCCCATTTGGCGGAACCCTACCTTCTCTCAAACAGTAGAACGACGCCATCTTTCAGTAAGTGCTTATCGCAATGAATTAACTCTTCATAATTTTCTGGAATATAAAAAAATAAATACATCAGTTAAGTAAAACCTTATATGTGGAAAGAAGGTAACGTGGTTAAATTTTTGCTGTAGATTAGCGAAAGAAAGTATTAGTAGTAGTAGTAGGGATAGTAGTAGTAGTAGTACTGAATTATGACACAAAATCAATAAATTCAGGACCAGACTATCTGGCTACACTCCTACGATGGAAGCACCTTGGCTAGAACAATTCGCTAGTAGAATTTCTCTTGCTTCAGTGCGTCCTCGACTGCTTACATATCCACTTGTCCACCACTACGATGATGAATGCCTTGTTTCTCCTTTTACTTTCGTGGAACTGAAGACGGCAATTCACTCAGCCACAGGCAGCTCTCCAGGCATTTGATAATGTTCACTATGCTATGGTATGGTGTTACAACATGCAATATTCCTCCTCTTGCATATACACAATCAACTTGGGGGCCCTAAAGATCCTGGCAAAGACTGAAGAACACACATAACAGTCCCTGTCCTGAAAAGAGGCAATGATATTTCTGAGCCAACTTCGTACCGACCCGTTGCTCTTTCCTCTTGCATTGGGAAGACTTTGGAACGATTAGTTAAACAACAATTGGAGTGACGGCTGGAATAGCACAATCTCTGGGCTACTTACTAATTTGGATTGAAAAGGGAAAAGGCACAATTGACCACAGCTATGTTTGTGGATATCGAGGGAGCACATGACAATGTAAACGTAGATATTTTGCTCCACAAATGGAGCGCTAGGTATGTCAGAAGAAATGGTTTTTGACATGAATATTTTCATCACGTTGCTTGATTAACTGATGGCCTATCGCACTGTCTCAACTCGAATTTAACAACGTATCAGTACTTCGTCATATGCTGCGTACGCCATGGCTATGGAAAAGCTCTTCCCACGTCGACTAAAATACTTCAGTATGCAGACAGTATGTGATTATTTCTCGCTCCACTTCTTTTACAGACCTTAAAGCTGTATTTTTCTGTGCCACGATCCGTGTGAAAAGCTGGCTGAGAGTGCACGTTACAAAAGCACCCACTGGTGAGTCACCTTTCGTTGTATTTTCCAAGCGTTGATTTCCACAGATTCCCGACAGAATTGTCCTAGACTCTGAATGTTACTCAGTGTCATCGCAGGATCTACTATTGGGCGTCGTCTAATTGATTCCCGGTTGTCATGTGTCCCTCACATGTACTAAGAGACTGCAAAAACTTACTTACTTACTTACTTACTCACTGGTCATGCCGGACTCGAGAGTCCATTACTGCAGCAACGTATTTTCGCCACCTGTCCCTGTCTTGGGCTATTTCCTTCCATTCACCTTCAATACATAGGCTTCTCAAATCAGCCTTCACATTGTCGTCCCATCTACGTCTCGGTCTCCCCACAGGACGTTTTCCCTCTAGGTGCCCTGCCAGTACTCTGCGCGCTGCCCTGCCCTCATCCATTCGAGCTACGTGCCCCGCCCATCGCAGCCTACGTCAGGGCTTGAATAGAGTCCGCGAACCTCTCCGTTATGCAGTTTTCGCCACTCTCCGCTAACATCATCCTTTTTTGCTCCAAAAATTTTCCTCAAAATTTTGTTTTCAAATACTCGAAACGGCTTTTCATTTTGCACAGTGAGAGACCAAGTCTCACATCCATACAGCATAACTGGTAGAGTAACAGTTCTGTATACTCTAATCTTTAAATTCCTAGACAATATCGGTGATGAAAATAATCTATTCAGTGAGAAGTAGCACGCATTTCCCACCCGTAATTTCTTCTGCAGTTCTACTTCAATCTCATTTCTCGAAGTGATGTCCACGCCTAGATACTTAAATGTGTTCACTTTTTCAAACTGCCTGTCTCCAACTCTTAACATTTCCTGATCTACTGCTGTTGGCATTCTAGTAGTAACCAGGTATTTAGTTTTGTCTTCACTTATCCTTAGACCTACATCTTCACTAGCCTTGATTAACGCATTCGCATTTGCTGTTACAGATTCTTTCCTATCGCTAATGATGCTTAGATCATCTGCATACCTTAATATCTTAATATTTCCATTTAGCTGCACACCCTCTGAATTATCTGCTGCCATTCGTACAATATATTCTAGAACTAAATTAAAAAGTAGCGGAGACAGGGCGTCTCCCTGCTTAAGTCCGTTCTTTATTACAAATTCTTCTGACTCCAATTTCCCTATTCTACCTTTCGTGTTTTTCAAACTCGCTTCTATAAGTCTAACATACTTCTTTGGTAATCCAAGTTCAAAAAGAATTCTGTACAATTTTGATTGCAACAGAGACTACAAAAAAGCATTAAATATTGTCCAATCAGTCTCCCGAGTTTGGAGATCTCATCCAACCCATTTATCAACGTCCTATAAAACCTTACTTCGAACAAGACTGAAGTACAGTAGTGTGGTGTTCCATATTGGGCGAAAGGACATTCTCAGAAAATTGGACAAATTTCAGTTTAGACGTATTCGTCACTGCTTAGGCACTATGGGCTCTGCCTTATACAACACCCTGTTAGTTGAAGCCTGTGAAATGCTTTTACATAACAGAAGGAAATTGCTGGTGGACCAATTTCTACCCAACAGGGTGTCCTTTTTAAATCATCCTTTGCGTTCCAAACTGGAGGCCCTTGACTATTTGCCGGAATAGCGACTCTCCGCCAGCCTCCCCCGCCTCTACTGATTAGCTATAGAACACGGGGTCACCTGCCAACAAAAAACCTCAGCACAAGATCACTTCCTATTTGCACGCACCATTATTCAGTCGTGTCTCATGAAGTGCTTATACATTTAGAAAGCGTGTCACCAACGGAAAATTCACTCATCTATGGTGACAGAATGACCAGAAAAGGCCGGACTGGTTGCACACTTATATTCTGATGGCCCCAAATTAAGTTAGGGAGAAAATGCGGGATGTGCCTTTTTCCACAAATACGGTCTCAAAAATGTTCCAACAGCCACAGGAAACTTCGACTTCTTTTCTGCGGAAGCTGTAGCCATACTAGGAGCTTTGAAATATGTCAACTCCCTTCACTTTTTCAAGGCCTTTATTTCACTGTGTTAGACAACACCAATGCTACAATATTTTACGGACGCCAGTTAATAGACGTTGGCTGCTGATAGGATCGTATATATGATCGAAGTTCAGCCCTTCAGCATCAGCTGAGGTCTGAGTATGGGCTGTTGAATCACCGAAAATGGTTGCCATATAATAAAATAACATCAAAACAAGGGCTGCAGGTGTTTCATTTTATTACGCACTGCAGTTACTCCGACACTGGTCTGAGACTGTAATAACACCATACAAAGTGACATTAATCACGTTGTCTCCACATGTGCAAACTATGAGAGACATAGCCAATCTTTTTTACAACAATTATACCGTCTGAAAGCGGAGGTACCTATGAGTGCAAACATTCTATTTTCTTTGAGTAATGCTCATATAAAAAAGAGGTTTTCAGATTGTTATAAGCTGCCAAGATATCGGTGTAACAGTAACATAGCACTGGGAACTATGTTAACTGTTAATATGTATTTTATATGTATATTCATTTTAATGTAGGCTCTGAACAGTTGTATATCTAATGCTCATATTACTTCGTTTTAAGTATTAACTTGTGTTGTTAATCGTTAATGTTGTATTTGTATCACTTGTGTCATCTATGTATGGGTTGAACTATGTGTCTCAGTTACATTCAGCTGGTTAAATGACCGTTAGCTGCCGGAAGATAAACAAATAAACAATTTTTTCACTTCCACGGCTTCACGGAACGGGATCTCTGAAAAACAAATGAACAACAAAGGGCGTAGTAGCCACCAAGAGTTGAACTCGGCTACAAACAGCTGTGAGAGGCCAACAATATCTAGAGTCCACACACACCAGTAAAACTAGTAGCACCTAAACACGACGATTGGGTCGGCGTTAAAACATTGTGCATAAAATGAAAAAAAAAAGAAAAAAAATACTCGGCTGTAGACCCCGAAGCACCCCACTAAAGCTTAAACTGTTCAACAGTTTTCCGTTAAGGCCGACGGTCCTTTCCTTCATGCTGATCTTTGACAGTACCATTTGCGACAGAGTCGCAGAGACTGCAGTTTTGCTGCTACTGCAACAGGCAACTATAAGGTCTTTTCTCTCTTTAAGATATTTAAGAAGAGCCGTCACTTCTTACCTAAGTGGAAATTCCGTAGAGGTCTTCTGGATTTCGCCATATCGCGCAGCCTGGCAGTTGTCATGGGAGACAGCACCATCGTCGGTGTCCGCGACACCATTCAGGCGGAGCTATTAACGAGGCACGGCAGCCACATGGATAGGCTGCGGTGGAGCTTTCCGAAGCAATCAAGACAAAGGCTGCGCGCAAGTGACATTACGCACTGGGGAACTACTTAACAATACGTTATTAGCAGCACCTGCGCATGGTATTCGTCGCGAGCCATCTCCGAGATGCGATTATAGCTTCTGCTTACAGAAAACCAAATCGTAGATGAAAGTCGCCTCAGTCGGAATATAACCATACTGTTCACAGTATCAAACTTCATTAACAGCACTCCTATACAAAATACATACTGAAGTGTACAGCTGTTGACAAAAGTGGTAGTTATGATGCGATCTTTGAGTCCACAACAGATTTTCATTGTCTACAGTAATAAAAAAAATAGTCGTCTTCAATCGTACATCTTCTATGAACCATCATTTTTGTCCTCACTTTTTTGCTTTGTTTTGCATGTTAAAATTCCCTGATGGAGACATAGAAAATTAACATCACATGGGTTTCCTCTTCATTCGAGATTCGTTTTTACACAATGTTAATATATCTTCGTGTTTGTATCACTTTGATTTCAATTGATCAATTACCTTTCTTCCCCGATTCGTAGAGTTTCTCCAACTGTATAATGGAAGTAAAGTAAAACCTGGATGTGAAATTTCTCCTCTCAAGTGGTCTCAAATAATTCCTTTCTCAAAAAATGGTTCAAATGGCTCTGAGCACTATGGGACTCAACTGCTGTGGTCATAAGTCCCCTAGAACTTAGAACTACTTAAACCTAACTAACCTAAGGACAGCACACAACACCCAGCCATCACGAGGCAGAGAAAATCCCTGACCCCGCCGGGAATCGAACCCGGGAACCCGGGCGTGGGAAGCGAGAACGCTACCGCACGACCACGAGATGCGGGCTCCTTTCTCAAAGCTGGAGGGAAATCTCAACATACTTCTTCCGTTTCCTTACTACCGAACTTGATCGAAAGTATCTGGATACCGGTATGCAGTCAGGAACTGAACATCGGTTGTCACGAGAGGCTGACCCGCCATTACTGCTGGAGGCGGTGTGTGTGGTGTTGGCAGCAGTGGGCAGGAACAGCACAGTGGTTCAGTCAGGAGAACTCAGCACACTTGGTGTTGTCAACAAGAAGCTACGGGAAAACGAGAGTGTAGAATGGGTCTCTCATGGCTCATCAAGGCCAAAGAAGGTGCGAATGCACCGCGCGAATCGAACAACATCCCAACGTAGGACTTTCCTGACAGTTTCACTAACGTTCTGTGCTTTCTAGTGAAGTGGGGGAAGGCTAAGTGAGAAAGCTGAATCATTAAAACGACCATCTCAACTCGTCTCCGTTCTGATTAATCCAGTCCTGAAATTTTTAGTCACGAGATGGCTCTTGCGGACGCCTATTTCACTGACAACGCACGAATAATATTAATTTTCTTTAAGATAGCTTAAACTTTAACAGCATATAAAATGAACAGTTTTCACATTGCTATCCTAAAACGAGATGACTGGTCAAAACTGGTTTCTGTGTTCATGTTTCCTTCCTAAACAAACACTTAATAGGATGCAGCGTGGAATGTATTATCTGCTTCGAAGGTATGTCTCAGTAAGACTTACTTTAATAGGTATTCTACGTAGTGTCCATTCCAAAAGAAACGTAATAGTTAATTGGTACGTGCAGTCCTCTACGTGGCTGTTAAGTGGCGACGCGCTGTCAGAGAACCCACCTGCTGATGTGGATGATGAAGCCGTCGTCGACGCCCCTCCTCAGCATGTCCTGCACGGCCTCCCTGGTGCAGATGCTGAGCCCCAGCACGTTCACATCCAGGATGCGCTTCCAGGCTTCCGTGGGGGCGGCTGTCCACAACACACGTACAACAGTCAGCAGACGCCGGCACCACACCAAAGTACACGACTCATTCAAAGTGATTGACACGTCACCCCAAATAATGGTCACGCTTTACCTTGTAAGTAAACTGGAGAAGCCCCTACTGTGATTTCACTTAGCACTAGACCAACGCTTATTAACGGAAATAACATCACATAGGATATTAAACGAAATTTGTAATTGGACTGAGGCTTTTTTGGTAGTGAGAATACAGCATGCTATCCTGGATTTAAAGCCGTCAGCAGGTGCATGAGGAAATGCAGGTGTGTCCCACGTATGTATGTTGGGACCCTTACTGCTCATGTTTACTAATGACCTCAAACATAACAACAACAACAATAAGAAGAATAAAAGCAGAGTTTTTGGAGATGATGCACTTTTCTGTAATGAAGTTGCTGAAGTATTTAGGTAGACCTCGATAACATTTTAAACTGGCGCAGACAAATTCAAAATCGCCCCGTTCAAGAAACACAAGAAAGGAGTATCGTTTGAGCACAATGTCACTGAGTCACAAATGGAGTCAACTCACGCATATCGAGTACCGTACCTAGATGTATCATTTTTTGGGGACATACGTAAGTTCGTAAATCCTCTGTCATCGATTCATATAACTGGTAATAAATATCCATATACAATGACTGAATACTTGTAAGCAAAGAGGATGCACACTGACAGGATCAAATATGAGTCACTCTTTTATGAAGGAGCACACTATGCAAAACTGCATGTGTTTCAGCAATTGAAATGGATCTGAGTTAATCATCAAACAAGAACAACCTTGATACTCAGTGCAGTACACAATGAATTTACTAACGCCATAAATTATTTTGACCCTATCAATGAAACTTAAGGTCGGTACTTTCCACAATATTTATCATTTGAAATGTTTAAATGTATCTAATGATATCTAATGGTAGCCTCTAATTTAAAAAGAGCTCTACGATTTATTACGAAAGATATTTGTAACTGCGAAGCGTTCAAACCAATCATGACATGAATGTTACAATGACATACTTTCCAATGAGATTTGCAAAAGTAAGACTGTCAATTGCTCAATTACTCACTGGGGTGTGGTTACTAAATAATCTCGTAACTGACTCTGTGAAATATACCGTAAAAGGGCTATACGACGAGAGTAACTGTATTTGAAAAAAGAACCTCGTAATCACAAAGACCCGAAGATGCACTGATGAAAATGAGACAGTGAAACGTATCATGGATCTGAAATACGAACTCTTGTCCATCCTACTATCCTGGAGCTGTAATCAACGCTCACCACAATTTCAGTTCTAATACGAATAGAGAGTGGAGACACGGCGCCTCGCTGCCATGAAGCTGGCCAGTACAATTGGCCTGCTGAGGACACGAACAATGCACCGCGGAAGAGTGATCCAGTTTAGAATGCAGCCCGCAAATCATGGTTTGTTCACCTCGAAACCTCAAAATGATGTCTTTTTAAATCTGTGAAAAACTGGTGCTACAGCTCGTATTTTGTGCATACAGTACATGTAAAATTAAAATATTGGCATAATATGACAATAAAAATACACATTAATGGAACTTTAATAACATAATGCTCACTAACAAACAGAAAATCAACGAAAAACAAAGGTGAAAACGACATGCAATAATAACTATCACTAGGAGTAATTGCAGACTCCGAATTTTATATTTTAATACTGCCACTAGCGAACTGCGTGAGTAATAATGATAGCAATGACTAACCAACTGACCGTATACCTCTCACAGAACAACTGCTGAACATGTAACGAAGTGTTCGGTGGAATAATAGGTGACGTCAGAACACGCAGGTGGAAATTGAATTAAATGATGAAATCAGGCACTCAACGAAAAGAAAACACGCACAGACACACGCACACACATACGCACAGAGAGAGAGAGAGAGAGAGAGAGAGAGAGAGAGAGCAGACCAAAACCAGTACGAACATTAATTTAACCCTACTAGAAATGGATTCACAATGCATTTCACGGGACCAGCGAAGAATCTGAGAATGTACATGTGCTGGGGGCATACCAGGTGGTACTAAACATATGGATGATGCATATAGTATAAGGGGGCGACCAAAAGGTTTATGTTTGAGGGCACAACTGCAGTGTATATGCAACACATCACTACTCCGATGCGTTCATTTGAGCACTGACATGTAGGAAAGGGATTATTGTCGCATTCGTGTCTTTCCAACATGCGTGTGGTAAATTCAGAAACTTGAGCAATGGCGATGTTATTACCAAATGCGTCGTCCAAAATAGAACCAACGTCGTATTACTCTTTTCCTAGCTGCCGAAGGACAACTACCGGTGGACGTCCATTAGAGAACGAAGAGTGTGCATGGGGCAGTATGTGTGTCGGAAACCACCACTGCGGAATGGTGCGACAGGTTCCGTGCGAAAAGGGGTGCCGCTGTTTCATGCTAATGCACGTCCTTTTGTCGCAAATGTCGTAACGCAGAAATTAGACCAACTGAACTGGGAGACTCTCGTGACCCGCTCTGTGGTCATCATCTCTCCCCATGCCATTACGACGCCTTCGGACCCTTAAGAAAGCCCTTGACGGGTTGACATTTCCTGTCAAGCAGGCAGCAGGCAGTAACGGACTTCTTCGCGCAGTACGAGGACACGGGGGTTTCTTGAACTTGGTGCGTCGGTGGCATGATTACCACAGGCCTCACGGCGATTTTACCTGATTGACGTACTGATTCCGCACAGTACCATCGTCAAACAGAAACGTTTTGATCGTCCCCTTAGACCTTTGCTTGATAAATGCCTCTATAAGTAGGCAAACATTCCTTCCCGATCTCAGGAAGTTCAGACGACCCGTTGGAGAAGAGGTTGGTTTGTAGGTCTTAGAGATGAAACTTTTTTCTGGATGACTTATGCTGTGACCAAATGAAATGATTGTATAGCGCCGGCCTCTGTAGTCGAGCGGTTCTAGGCGCTTCAGTTCGGAACCACGCGGCTGCTACGGTCGCAGGTTCGAATCCTGCCTCGGGCATGGATGTGTGTGATGTCCTTAGGTTAGGTTTAAGTAGTTTTAAGTCTTGGGGACTGATGACGACAGATGTTAAGTCCCATCGTGCTTAGAGCCATTTAAACCATTTGATTGTATAGCACTATTGGCTGGGACACGCCATATGGGGTACTATGGCCACTTACGGAAAGTCTCTCATTTCAATACCACTTCGACAACATGGACATCGATGATATTATGATGAAGACACATTACATTGTCGCAAAGCAGAGGAACTCGATACCGGTTGATCTAGAGGCAGTAATGCTAATCAGCAGACAACGAGCTGTGGAAACTGACCACATCAAGCACTATCATGTTGGTCTAAAAGCTCACAGATCCCAAGTGTGACATACTGGATAGGCCAATATCAGTTCCTGAATGACGGCACCACAGATGTTGAAGTGGGTTCCCGACCTGGAATGCACTGGTAGGTATTAACGCAAACTTTCATTAGCCAGCAAAGCTTTTCTAGCATGTTCTTTTATACACGAGGAGTTCGTTTACTTTCGAATTACAGAAACATTGGTTCGTGAAATAAAATTACGTTCTGCTCGAACGCCCAGGAAACTTTTATTGAAGCCGGCAGCTGTCGTGGAAACTTCACCGGCACATTTCACCACTCACGAAGGAAAGGTTCCAGATACTGGCTAGCTATCTACGTATTCAGAATGTTTGCTATTATAGAGGACAATTAAACAAGCAAATAATCCTCAAACATTTGTCCTCAAGCCGTTTCCCCGATACGACGTATTAAGACAGAATACAGGAACACCTTGCAACAGAATCCCCGAGGATCCAGACTGCAGACATGCTCTTAAGAACAAACACATGGCAAGATATTTTTCACATGGCCACCATTGGTATGAAGGGAGGCCTCAGCGCTTCACCTCATCGATGCCCGTACACATTCCAAATGCGCTGACAACCACCCACAATGTGTTCCCAGAGTTAACAGACACTACAACACGGCTGGAATACACAAACGCTTTTACAGATCCCCACACAAAAAAACTGGTTCCAGCCGGATGACATGGAGGGTACCTAGTATCCACAATGATAAATTCACATGAGGTCAATTTTTGAGTCTAATTTACGCGTCTGTTGCGTTGTTTCAAACTAGACGCACCCTTATAGATCACTTTGATTTCCATAGTATGGAATGTCTTACAAACAAAACGGGCGAGTAGCAGACAATGAATAATGAAGAACCCTATTAAAGACACACTGTCGGTATGGAAACCAATAGTTTTGCCGATACAACGAACGAGTATACACAGCTGCACTCACAGCACTGGCAACACTGGTAAAGTCCATGGCAGAGACTGCTTCCATTGTGTCAAATATTAGGGTTTCTGTCCACTCCATTCTCATACGGGGCGTCAGGAGATTAATTTTTAATGCATGTGTGGACGCTGATCTGATCTCTGCGGTCCCTATGGGAACGAAAGGTATATGGCTAGATTCCACATTCGATAAAAGTTCTTTTTTTTTTAATTCAGGTTTTTCAGCATCTCAGTGATGCCCTCCAGTGGCTGAAACAAATCTCTGACCATTCGCACGTGTGGGATGCGTCGGTCAGACGTATTACGCGTCCACATCCACCAACGGCCATCGCGCTGGTGGCGGAATTGAACGCCCTATCATAAGAAATCCTCCCCAACCTTGTGGCCAACATGGGAGCAAGTTGCCGCGTATGCATTGCCGTCCGCAGTTATCACACACCCTATGAAGAAGCGTGCCTCGTCATTCGTAATTTCATGTGGACCATCATGAACAGCGGAGACTTCAGTGTAACGATTCATTTCGAACCAAGGTAGCATTTCTGCTCGTCTCACTGCACTTGTCATTCAGTTACCTACTGTACTATAGTGTTGCAGTTCTTTCTATGTATGGTGCAAGTTTCATCAAGATTTGTTACTTTGCAGTGACACATTATTAGGAAGTTACGTTCGTGCTTAAGTTTTGCACAGAATGGCATTTTCAGATCCAGTTGAAAGCCGAAAGTGGTCACGGACTTCCGGAAAAATTTCCTGTCGGAGCACAAAAAAGGCGAGTATGTTGCTCTTTAAAAGAATGACAAGTGAAGAACCATTAAAATTTCGGTCAAAAATGGACATTCCCCTTACCTACACATCTGGAACGATGCAGATCCCCTAACCTATGATGGTTGCCGCTCATCTATATTAGTCGTTTCCGATGTCTGGTGTCTCGTTTGCTCCCACCACTACTATATCCATCCATGTCTCTCTCTCTCTTTCACTGCCACTTTCTCTCTCCCACCATCACTCTCTCCTCTCCCTCTTTCGCACTGGTACTGCCTCCTTTCTTTTCCACCGCCACTGTCTCTCTGCTACCCTCTTTGAGCACAAAAAAGAGCGATTATGTTCGCATGCCAAAACTTTTGGTGTGGGAGTTCGAATGAGGCAGCTGGTTCCCTTCTTTTCTGTCAGAGTCTTAAGGACGAATACTTTCGCCTTGTCTGTGCTCCGAAAGGAGTATCTTCCCGCTGGTTCCTTTCTTTTCCCTGCTACAGTGTGTGTACTGCTTATACGAAAACGAATTCTGTAGCTCATTACAATTTAGAAAATATATTTTTTATACTTCGACGCATTTATATACTTGACACACAAACAATAAGTAACTAACAATAATCTAAGGTTCACACAAAATCGTTTACCTTACATTTTCTGGATGTTTTGCTCAAAGATCGCAATTCATCGAAAACGCCCGGCTTACGATTCATATCTTAAAAGAGCAAATGTGTATGAGATATATTTTAACAAATTTGCGATCTTTCCAGTTTTACAGGATTTTTGGCAGTCATCTTAACCTTCCTTCAGTCATGTTATTCCCCTTTTATCCCCTGTTTGTCACTGAAGTGACCTCTATAGGCGTGTGACAGTCCATTATTCAGAGACAGCGTGTAATCAAATTTTACTGGGAAGAAATGCTGACGTAGAATTTAGTGTGGCGACCTGAGAAACCCTTGCGATGACCCTAGAACCACTGTTACGTCTCCACTGCGTCAGTTGAAAGTACACTTGCGCCTGAAGCTGGGTATTACGTGTACAATTTGTTACAAATGTGCAGTAACTTTGAACCTCTGGATCTCAGTAACAGAAATATACATGTGAAATCTTATGGGACCCAACTGCTAAGGTCATCAGTCCCTAAGCTAACACACTACTTAACCTAAATTACCCTAAGGACAAACACACACACGCCCATGCCCGAGGGAGGACTCGAACCTCCGCCAGGGCTAGCCGCACAGTCCATGACTGCAGCGCACGAGACCGTTCGGTTAACCCCGCGCGGCAGTAACAGATAAAGGTGTCAAAAAAAATTTCCAGATTCCCTGAGAATATCATCTTAACAAACTATGGTAAAAATTTCAAAGATTTGCCATGAACAAGAATTACGGAAGTGAGCGTCCCCGCAATTGGTACTTTTCGTACCTAAAAATCAGGGTTGACCGGGGATTTCTCAGGAAGCACCCATCAACAAATTGCGTTTTTAGCCACCTAAGGACTACCACAGACACCTCTAATGAAAATCAACCGGCCGATTAGCTCAATGTTCCTGGGGTAGAAGAATTGTGCAATGTTTAAATTTTGACCGTGTACTGTAGACTACATAAAGTATGACCATTCTTCCGATAGGTAATACAGACAGTCGCTAAGCCAAGGGCTATATACAACACTTTACTCCGCTACCTCTGTCATCAAAAGACCACGAAAGATAGCTCCTTAAAAACGCGCACCGTTTTGGAACACATTCTTACTGTGCACTGTTTTACAGGGAGCGGATATCAGCGGAAGCGACCTTTCATTAGTTAAATACACAGTTGCGGGATGACGGTACCCTCCAAACACGGGGAAGCTAATAATGCTGTCTTCTAGGACTTAAACGTGTAACATAAAGAGCACAATTTCCCGGGGCACACGTGAAGTTTCTCTCCATTCAAGAACAACATACTGTGTCCTCTCTATCTTCGCAAGCCGTAAAATGTTTTTAAGGACGCTGCGCTAATGCCTTCGTGCTATTGAACTCATATTTATGTTACTTCGTGGTGGAATGAGGAACTAAAGACCCAGAGTGGCATAGCAATTGGCTGTAATTGACAGACTTTTTACTTACACGTCAGCTCGCTTTCTACGAGTATCCCGGCGTTGTTGATGAGGACGTCGACGCCTGAGAGGTTATCCCTGATCCACTTGAAGGCCGCCAGGATGCTCTGCTCGTCGGCCACGTCTCCCTGCAGAGCGTGCAGCTTGCCTGGAGCATCCTTCAGCTCCAGGGCCTGTGGACGCAGACGTTGCGCGATGAGGAGCGAGCCACGAAGTACTCTCATTTTGGTTTTATGAAGTGAAAATTGTGGCAATAACATTGGTAGTGACGGAGTTCAGGCTTGTGTACCTGAAAAGTCGCTACGTATAGGCACGTACTATTCTCATAGTCCAAGCTGACACCCAGCGCAGTGGCTGATGGAGGAGAGCGTAAATGGGAAACACTTTTAAATCGCTTCCATCTGCCAACAAGTAGAGTATAAACTTCGAGTGTGCAAATAGGTCACACGACTGCGCAGGCTGGCGTAGCCATTAAGGTAGGTTGAAAACAGAAGAAAAGAATTACTTCTTACGCCTTTCACAGTAAGAGACTAATGACTGCTAGGTTCATAATAGACCGAGGGCACCTAACTGTGATGAAGTTTACTTTTCTGAAGAACGAGTACAGAACTCAGATCATTTCGAAAAGCTGCAGCTTCTGTAAGATGTAATAAATGATACAAACTTGATTTACATACGTGAAGATTGGAATGCCAGAGTAGTTAATAACCCTATTAAACATGTCGTGGGAAAAATATTGGGAATATACTGTAAATGAAACTAAATTTTCCTACACTCACAACAACCTCAAGGTAACCTACACGTTCTTCCAGAATAAGGATATTGATAAGTGCACGTTGACTAACACAGGAGTTAGGTCAATTATCTATTACATTCTAGTGAAAAAGATGTCTGGTTCCTTAGTTAAGGACATTTAAAATTTTCGCAGAGTGTGATATTTTTAGCGCCCATTTTCTGATTATGCCGATACAGCCCTAGCAACCAGGTGGAAGAGACTCATGCACTCATTGCTTAAAGACAAAGTCAAATCAACCAATGTTAAAGTAAGATTATTAAATAATCCTTTAGAACTCTACCAATAAAGACTGTATTATTTAGCGAATTCACTTACACAAAACAATATTAATTTAGGAAGGGATACAAATACTGTATAAGTTAAGCAACAGGTGAAACACTAGGAAAGCAAAAAAGGAATGAGGGAATTGAAGAAATAAAGGAGAACAAAGAGCATACTAGAGTTTGCTGCAATCTCTCAATGACCAAGCAAGAGGAAACTGCAAACTGATGAGGAAATAAACAAAGTCACTAATAAAAATAGCTCGCTGAGATAAATTAGAAATTGCAAATTTGTGATAAGGACTACGTGATCAAACTACTGAGGTCATCGGTCCCTAGGCTTACCCACTACTTAATCTAACTTCAACTAACTTACCCTAAGGACAAAACACACACTCCGACGGGGAGAGCCGTGCGAACCGTGACAAGACGCCCCAGACCGCACGGCTACTCCGCGCGGCCGATAAATTAGAAGTTGAGATTAGTTATCAATTACAACCTATATGAAAGACAATACTTGGCTTTCAAAAATTAAGATACTTAAGTACAAGTGCACTAAGTCACGAACAATGGCCAAAACATTAGAAGAAGCTGTGGTATAATCTGAAGGCAAGTTGTCACTACGAAAGTATATTTCATTATGTTATGACATATTTCATAACTTTATAATAAATGGCACAATAATTAAAAAACCAAAACGCAAGAAATGTAAAGAACCTGGCGTGATTAATATTAAAGCTGATTAAGCATAGTGGATTGTTCCAGAAGCTTAGAATTTTACATGTGATCAGTGCCTGTTGGCTACACACTAAAATTCAAAAAGGGTGGCTTAGAGCAAAACTGCCACTGTTTAAAGTAGAGGATCGCAACAACACTCCAAATTTTAGACTTATTAATATGTCAACTAGTATCTACAAAATATATTCAGATGTATTAAATAGGAAAACACATACCTGTAATAAAGAGTTACACCTGGAAAAAGAAAGGTCATGCAGTGACAATATATTTTAATTACAATGTCTGTGTTTTATCTGGTTGCATGTCTGATGGAATTGACTGCTGACGATCCACAGCTAGTATTAAATATTACAAAATGGTTTCGCAAACTGGGAAATGATTTTGACGTCAGCTCTACTATCTTATTCGTGAGGAACGATTATTTGTGCCCGACTGGGACTCGAACCCGGATTTTCGGCTTATCGCGAGTAGTGGCATTGACCACTTCGGCTACCCATGCATGCTTCCCGCACGGCTCCAAACCCCCATATGCCACACCGCCCATATTCCGAAATGCTCGCACATTATGTGATTCCCGCAACAGGGAGAAATAATGTTGTTATCGTCGTTTATAACCTGTCGAGGCGTGTAACACACATTTTAGTTTACAGTGTCTGTTTTTTAATATGCAGTGTCCTCCAAACAGGTAACTATGCCTGTTGCCTTCCTGTTGCGGGAACCACATATTGTGCGAGCATTAGGGATGTGGACGGTGCAACATATGGAGGTTTCGGTTGGTGCTGGGAGCACGTAAGGACAGCTGAAGTGGTCAAAGTTTCCACTCGCAATAGGAGAGAAATCTGGCTACCAGTCCCTGTCGGGATCAGTCAGTCATGCGTTACTAATATATAGTATAGGTGACGTGAAATTATTTCGTAATAAATTATAGATTTATTGTGTGACAAATAAAACACGAAAGAGAAGAATTTAGCAAACTACTGATTTTGAAAAAAAAGTGTGGACGTAGTCCCTGTATGAAATTATGGCAAAAATATGCCTACCCAAATCACTCAATAAAATGCATCAAGAATTACATCTGAACTTACTCTTGATGGCCCAAATCACATCGGATAAGAGATAATAATAAACCAAGACGTGAGACAATGGTGTACTTCACCGCCTGCTATTTTAATACTTATACAGACAATCTCATCCGAAAATGGAAAGGAACAGCGTCCGAAAGGATCAATAGGGACGAGAATAAATACATTAACATACTATTATATGATGATGACATTGTATTACTAGCAAATTCTGAAAACCAACTACAAATATAAATCCATCGTTTACACTTAATGCAAAGGAGCTTAATTTTAAGACGGCGGTAAATGAAACTGATATAATGGCATTCAATAGGAAATACCCATTACTAAACAAAATTGTAACTGAAGATCAAGTTGTGGAACAAGTTCACCACTTCAGTTACCGGGGTAGCTCTATTACCGTTAACAAAGTTAAGAATGTAGATGTTAAATTACAGAGTTGTCAGAGCATACGTCATAAACTCAGCAGATCATTGAAAAATAGAGACAGAAACACTAAATTCTACGAGACGATAGCTGTAACTGTTCTAGTCCCGGGCACGAAGAGAAAATATACTAGCCGTGTCAAGTGGCTGAAATAAAATTTTTACGAGCAGTCGAAGACTTAACGAGACTCCTAATGAAAACATTAGATGAAAACTTAACATTTTTGCAGTAAATAACGAAACAGAGGAACATAAACAAAACCTGAAAAACATTTTGAACGAATGGAAGGAACAAGGATTCCAAAGTTGCCTTACAATACAAACCCAAAAGAAAGAGGGACAAAGGACAGCCAGTTAAAAGAGGAAACTGAGGTCAGAACAGGTAGATATAACTGTAAAGGCAAAAGAAGTGCTTCCTTCAATCCGACATAGTGGGAATCCAAAACGCTAGCAGTACTCACGGATGGATCGCACATTTCCCAGTACGCGCTCTCTTTTATAGTAAGTTTGAGTTTCCTAGAATTCTCCAAACAAATCAAAGTCAACCACTCGTTTCTGTTAAAACCTACCTTACGTTTTCTTTCAATCTCATGTCGCTTTGCAACGTTATGATTGAATATTTAATCCACGGAACTGTGTCAAGAAGTGTAGCACTAGTATTGTATTTGAACACGTGTTTTTCCAACTCATCTGCGGTTACTCAGATTTTTCACATTTACTATCACCCAAAGACTAACCTGCGAAACATTCCCGTTCACTGCAGCGTCATCAGCAGTCACAAATCGTTGTTTGTTTTATGCTTCAGATCGTACATGTGAAGAGAGACCATGAGCGGTCCTATCACACTTATCTGGGCCGCTCCTAAGGACACCTTTGTCTCCGACGAACTCTTGCTGTCTAACACAAAGTACTGGATTCCATTACTCAAAATCTCTTTGGGCCACTCACGTAGAGGGTGACAATTATTGAACTATACGAAAAAAAAGTAGCGTAGTTACCAACTACGGCGTACAAACACTTATTCAACGTGTGAACGTCACCACATTTATTCGGATTTAGGTTATGACATGTTCGATATGCCTGCCACCATTGGCGATAATGTGGCGCAGACGAATAGCGAAATTCTGCATGACCCGCTGAAATGTCGGAACATCGATACTGTCGATGACCTACTGAATGGCTGTTTTCGGCTCAGTAATCGGTTAAGAGGTTATTACTGTACACCTTGTCTTTAATATAGCCCCACAAAAGGCAGTCGCGTTGCTCCGATCTGGAGAATGTAGCGGACCATCGAGGCCCATGCCAGTGGCCTCTAGGTAACCAGTGCTCCTCCAGGACAACAAAACCTCTCCTGCATCGGTGGGGACGAGCTCTGTCTAGCATTAACCACATCTTGTCGAAATAAGGATCACTTTGGATAATGGAGATGAAATCATCTTCCAAAACCTTTATGTAGCGTTCGGTAGTCACTGTGCCATCAAGGAATGTTGCACCGATTATTCTGTGACTGGACACAGCACACCACACAGTCACCCGCTGAGATGAAGAGCCTTCTCTATCGTGAAACGCGGATTCACAGTCCCCCAAATGCACCGGTTTTTCTTATTGACGAACCCATCCAAATGAAAGTGAGCTTCGTCGCTAAGCCAAATCATATTCTTATCATAATTCTCACCATGCCACGCGGCCAACTTCGCAGCTTCGTATTTTTTTTTTTAAAGCATGTCAACTGCAAATTAGCCATGAAGAAAATTATTGCGTATTTGTGGAGAGCGCCGGCCGCGGTGGTCTAGCGGTTCAGGCGCTCAGTCCGGAACCGCGCGACTGCTACGGTCGCAGGTTCGAATCCTGCCTCGGGCATGGATGTGTGTGATGTCCTTAGGTTAGTTAGGTTTAAGCAGTTCTAAGTTCTAGGGGACTGATGACCACAGATGTTAAGTCCCATAGTGCTCAGAGCCATTTGTGGCGAGCTGTTTCGAGGGTAGAGGTTATGTCCGTTTCTGCACTTACATTTTTCGTCCTGTTCCGTGTCCCTCGTTGGTGTCTCAATCAACTGCTATTCCTGCTATTCAGTGCATTGTTTTCACTCAGTTTTTCATAAATTTTCGGTCACTACTTCATTTCACATGCACTTACACAAAATGTGGCGGAATGTGATCTGAGCAGACACTTCTGACCACATACTCAGTGAGAGGTGTTATGTTATTCTCATTGCTTACTTGTTAATCGTTGGTCTTGTGTTTGTTATGGCACTGATTTCGGAAGTGTGTGTGTGTGCGTGTGGGTGGGTGGGAGAGAGAGGGAGAGAGAGAGAGAGAGAGAGAGAGAGAGAGAGAGAGAGATGGAAAGAGGGGTAGGGTGGTAACCAAGAAAACAGAAGTCCTCTTTTTATTGTTATGTTTTTTTGGGGAGTCACCTTTGTATAGTTCATTGAGTGTTCCAAACAGTGTTTTGTTGCACAGTGTTGTAGTTTCATTCAGGACTCTCTTTTCCTGTATTATTGCTTTTTGTATGTGGTAGTTCTCCTCTGTTGTGAGTTTTTGATAGAGACTGTTGCTTTCTCTGAGGATGTTAATAGCAGTTTCCACGTTTTTTGGGTGGTGGTTTTCTTGTATAAGATGGTCTGCAAATGTGGAGTTTGTGCTCTCACTTCTTAGGGCTCTGAGGTGTTTGGAGTACCTCATTTTGAAATTTCCGCATGTTTGGCCTATGCAGGCAGACTGGCATGAACTGCAGGTTGACTGATATATTCGAGCTTTGGAGAATTTGTCTGCAGATGAGTTGTTAGATCTTAGATTCTTCTGTACTGTGTTATTTGTGCGGAATAATATTTGTAGCCTTTGTTTGTTCAGTGTGTTTCTGACGCTGCGGACGTTTTTGTTACTGTATGTTAGTATGTGCCATGTGGTACTCTTTGTAGGGTGTTACCGATATCCTGTGTTGTCTGGAGCTTGTATTCTTGGTTCTCTTGGTGATTTGTTGACGGTTTGTTCTCTTTTAATTTGTTTTTAATTTTGTTGTTCGGTTTATTTATCATTTGTTTGTTATACCCATTCTCTCTGGCTTTTTGGTGTATTGTATTAGTTCCTGTAATAATAAATAAATGTCATGTTACTAGGGCCTCCCATCAGGTAGACCATTTGCCTGGTACAAGTGTTTCGACGGGGATGAAATGATGATGATTAAGACAACACAACATCCAGTCCCTGAGCGGAGAAAATCTCCGACCCTGCCGGGAATCGAAGCCGGGCCCTTAGAATTGACATTCCGTCGCGCTGACCACTCAGCTACTGGGGGGCGGACTTTAGTTCCTTTGTGTAGCTGAGTTTGTCCAGTGGAGTTCTGTTGAGCCTGTGTAGCATGTATCTGTGTAGCGGGAATCGAACCTGGGCCCTTAGGATTGACATTCCGTCGCGCTGACCACTCAGCTCTCAGCTACCAGGGGGCGGACTTTAGTTCCTGTGTGTAGCTGAGTTTGTCCAGTGGAGTTCTGTTGAGCCTGTGTAGCAAGTATCTGAAACTTGAGAGTTTGTGTCCTTGGGGGTGGTTGGAGTTGATGTGAATGGTCGTACTTGGGGCTATAGGTTTTCTGAAATTTCCAAAATTATTTTTGTTGTTGATTCTGCATATGGTAATATCTAAGAAATTAAGCTTTATTTCCTGTTCTGTCTCAATGGTGAATATAGTTTTTGGTGAACTGTATTTATGTAACTCTGTAATTGTTTTATTTCGGTATCTGTTTCATCAATCAAGCAAATGATGTCCTCTAAAAGTACATATCGGTTCCAGTATATAATCTTGTACTGGTTTGGATGTATGATTTCATTGAATTGTTTTCAATGTTGTTTAGAAATATGTTTGCAAGTAGACCATTGATGGATGAGCCCATTGATAGGCCATCCTTTTGCTGATAGAACTCTTTCTTGAACGTGAACTAGTTCTGTTCTGATATAATCTTCAGGGTGGCTTCTAGTTCATCTATGTGTTACTCATTATGTCCCCTAGATACTGCAGCTGTTTTTTTTAACAATGCTGATTGTTTCTTCTACTGGCACATTTGTGTACATGGATGTGATGTCAAAAGATACCTGGGTTGCTGCTGATGGTATGTTTATATCTTTCATCTTCTCTACCAATTCACTGGTATTTTTTAGGTTTCTGTTGCTTGTGAAAGTGTATAATTTCTGTAGTACTGTATGTACTTAGTATGTACGCTAGGTGGCAAGATGGTGCATTTTTGAAATGTGTTACAGGCCATATTGGACAGTTATTTTTATGTATCTTTGGTAAACTATTGAGGCTTGGTGTTTTGGGATTCTTTTGTGCCATGTATTTGGCTCGAGTTTCCGTGATGGCGACTCTGAGGGTTTTTAAGAGTTTTTGAATGTTTCTTTGGTACCTCCCAGTTTTGTTCTATAAATTCCCCTGCTTTCTTGATGTACCCTGCCTCATTCATCAGTACAAGTGTATTACCTTTGTCTGCTCTGGTGATGATTGCTTTGTGTTTTTGGAGTTTTTTGTTTATATATATATATATATATATATATATATATATATATATATATATATATTGCTCTGTTGTTTTTGTTTTTGAGATGATGTAGGTCTTGTTCTCTTTTATTACGTGTTTTACCTCTTCTTCTAAAAGTTGCTGTGTCAAGATGGCACTGAAGTTTGGGTTCTCCAACTTTTCTTCTTGCTTTATTATGTATTCTGTTTCTGTGATCAGGTTTTCTATGATTTTGTGTGACATGTTTGTGCTTATGTTGTGTTTAAGCCCCTATTCAAGTAATTCGCTTTCTTGTTTCGTTAATTCTACGTCAGTTAAATTGACTGGTCTGTCATGAAACTGATGTTCGGTCCCTACTCGGTCTTCTTTATCTATTGTTGTGGCAGATTTCATGAGGTGATTCAGTGTTTCATTTTGTCTTTCTTTCTTTCTGTTCGTTAGTGTTTCTGTGTAAGACCTGATTTCTTGAGTTATCTCATCCAAATGAGTTGGTGTTTCCAAGAGATTTGCTAATTCAATTTTGTACAGCTGAAGATTAAGCTGCTGTTTTTTCGCATATAGGAAACGAATATCTTCTTGTAACCAAATAACTTTTCTATTGGCTACTCGCGCTGCAGGTAACTTGCTATTTACATTGACTTTTCCAAAACAAGGGGTTATGTTATTACTCATACAGATTTTGTTAAACCTGATATTGAGGATAGTTTTAGGAAGTTGTATTGTTGTATTCTTGACTTTGATGTAGACCTTTGTGGGAAATGCTTGGCTTGGCTTTGAAATACTCATTTTACTAAGGTTTGAAGCTCCTCCATTCGTTCTTCCACACACACACACACTTCCGAAATCAGTGCCACAACAAAACTGTCCATAGGGTGTGAAACATACTGAAGAAATAAGGGCTACAAATATCATTCCACACAAATAACACAGTACAGAAGAATCTAAGATCTAAGAATACCTCTGCAGACAAATTCTCCAAAGCTGGAATGTATCAGTTAACCTTCAGTTCATGCCAGTCGGTCTACTGAGGCCAACAGTCTCTATAAAAAACCTAACAATTGAGGAGAACTACCACATACAAAGAGCAATAATACAGGAAAAGAGACTCCTGAATGAAAACGCAACACTGTGAAACAAAACACTGTTTGGAACATTCAATGAACTATACAAAGGTGACTCCTCACGAAAAACATAACAACAGAAAAAGGAATTCTGTTTTCTTGGTTACCACCCTACCCCTCTTTCCATCTCTCTCTCTCTCTCTCTCTCTCTCTCTCTCTCACACACACACACACACACACACACACACACACACACTTCCGAAATCAGTGCCACAACAAACACAAGACCAACGATGAACAAGTAAGCAATGAGAATAACATAACACCTCTCACTGAGTGTGTTGTCAGAAGTGTCTGCTCAGATTACATTCCGTCACATTTTTTGTAAGTAAATGACAGGTGAAGTAGTGAGCAGAAATTCGGAAAAACTGATTGAAAACAATGCACTAAATAGCAGTTGATTGAGACACGAACCGGGGACTCGAAACAGGACGAAAAATGTAAGTAAAGAAACGAACATAACCTCTACCCTCGAAACAGCTCTCCACAAATACGCATTAATTTTCATCACGGTTAGTTTGCAGATGACATGCTGTCAAAAAGACGATGGGAACGAGCACTGAAATTGATGTATAATAATACAGTTTAGCTAGCGATGTAATTTTAAAGTGAGCGTCTAAACCAGGGGTCTCCAAACGTTTTAGTCCGCGGGTCACATTGACTCCTCCACGAAGTCATAAGGGCCAAGATCTACCTAGTGGGATTAAAGCACCCTAGTACTCCACGATCACCGTAGTGTAAGGCTAAAGGAAAGGTGAAATCGCAAAAATCTAAGGCTGTGGGAATAGCTAGCACTGAAACGAAGTACGATTTTTATTTAATTACATAATTTTGATTGGTGGACGTACCTGACCGAAATTCTGGCGTATTTTATTTTGGCGAATTTCACCGACAAAAAAGTATGTCACTGCATATTCTTCACGAAAGCGTCCTGCAAAGTTAACGAAATCTCAAAATCATTGTTAGCAACACTATTACTGCAAGACGTAACAGAGGTAGAGTATGTCAACGCCATGTTATATCAAGCGGCGCAACAATAAGTTTAGTTATGTAGTCTTGTAGCTAGTAGCAGAGCCAGAGCATATATTTGATAGTTCTGTTTCGTGACTATGTCTATGTTGCTAGTGTCTCACGACTTTTTTAGTGTTTATACGCTGTACTAGTAGGTGAGACGACGAAGTGTAGCACAATTCAAAGTTTGAATTCGAAGAGACAAGGAAAATCTGAAAATCGAAATACGTATAGCACGACTTGAGTATTTTTTCACTGTGTCTTTTAGTGGAACTACAGTGTAATTGTGAGCATTTAATTTAATAATTAAAGTACCTTAAAAATAAATTCATTGCATTTCGTATAGGCAGACTGCTCCCTAGTTTTATTAGTATTAAATAGCACAATTTTATTTTCAGGTTACAATCTTTTGTGAAGTTCTGTACAAATATGGAAAAGAAACGAAAGGTTGACAGTGATTGTAGAATTTTTAAAGAGCAGTGGGGATGTCAATATTTTGTGGTGGAGTCAAGCAACAAACCAATGTGTATTATTTGCAATGAAGCAATATCAGTGTTCAAAGAATACAATATAATACGTCATTATGAGACTAAGCACTCTCATAATTACTCCAGGATTCGAACGATTAGAAATGTATGTGTGGTGTCACTGCCAGACACCACACTTGCTAGGTGGTAGCTTAAATCGGCCGCGGTCCATTAGTACATGTCGGACCCGCGTGTCGCCACTGTGTGATCGCAGACCGAGCGCCACCACACGGCAGGTCTCGAGAGACGTACGAGAACTCGCCCCAGTTGTACGACGACGTTGCTAGCGACTATACGGACGAAGCCTTTGCTCTCATTTGCCGAGAGACAGAATAGCCTTCAGCTAAGTTCATGTCTACGACCTAGCAAGGCGCCGTTAGCCTTAGATAGCTTGTATCTAAAGAGTCGCACTTGTATCGCCACAATCTCCAGATGTCTCATCAAGAACGATGTATACAAAGGATGGATTAAAAGTTAAGTAGTCCAGAAGATACGTACTTTTCTTTATGGCATTCATTAAGTCTCCTGTTTCAGACCTCACTCCATCCTTCGTGAGTTAGCGCGTGCATCTTGGCCGCCTATTTCAATTAGTGTGCGTAGTGTTGGCAAGTCTGCCGACACAACAGTATGAGTCTCTGAAACGCCAGCTAAAAACCCAGCAGTCGCTGTTTAAGAAAGTAAATGCTGAACAACATGCTGCAACTCGTGTGGCTCATTTAATAGCGAAACACCGTAAGCCATTAACGACGGTGAATTAATTAAGAACTGCATTATTGCAACAGCAGAAGAAATGTGCCCAGAAAAAGTTAATTTATTTAGAAACATAAGTTTGTCGGCAAACACTGTGGCTCGAAGAATAGATGACATTATACAAAGTATATCAGCACAACTGCGTGACAAAAATCAAGACTTAGACTGGTTCTCTTTGGCCGTGGATGAGTCAACAGATGTATCAGATACTGCTCAAGTACTACTTTTTATTCGAGGGATTGACAAAAATTATGAAGTGTGTGAAGAGCTCCTTGATGTTCACAGTATTCACGGGACGACCACTGGCGAAGATATTTTTAAAGGAGTTGAAAGGGCGGTTCAGAAAAACAATCTTCAGTGTAAGAAATTAAAATGTATTGCAACTGATGGTGGCAAAAACATGTGTGGGAAAAATAAAAGTGTTGCTCTCCTTTCTAAGGCCGTAGAAAGTGACGGTGGCTCAAAACCATTAGTAATGCATTGTATTATTCACCAACAGTCTTTGTGTGGAAAACATTTAGATATGTCAGAAGTTTTAAAGCCAGTTATTTCAGTTGTTAATTATATCAGATCCCATGCACTCAGTCATCGCCAGTTCCGCGAGTTTCTTGAAGATATTGAGGAAAGCGACTTGCCATATTGTACTGCAGTGGGCTAGCTTAGCTGCGGTAAAGTTCTGACCCGTTTTTTTGAACTCCGAATAGTAACTGAAATTTTTTTGAACGAAAGGAATCGCCCTCTGGCTGAGTTACGGAACGGAGATTGGTTATGGAAGCTAGCATTTTATACAGACTTAACTAAACATATGAATGACATTAATTTAAAACTGCAAGGTCAAAACCAGCTTCTGCCTGATTTACACATGCATGTTGTCCCTTCGACAAAATATTGCTTTGTTTCAATCTGAGTTGAACAAAGTATGCTTCATGCATTTTAATACATGCCAAACATTCGGTCAGGAAACTGAGATTCCATTTCCTGTAACATTCACAATTGAAGTTTTTGGCGCTTTAAAAATTAATTTTGAATCACGTTTTTCAGATATCGATGCAAATTCAAACGATATCAAGATATTTCAAAACCCCTTTGACGTCGATATAGAAGCGTTACCCGCAGAACTGCAGTTTGAAATTATTGATTTGCAATGTAGCGACTTTTTTAAAGAAAAACATTCAGTTAACATTACTGGAATTTTATAAGTGTCTTCCATCCACACAGTTTCCAAATTTACATAAATTTGCCCGCGGCTTTTTTCCGCTTTTGGCACTACTTATTTGTGTGAAAAAACTTTCTGCAAAATGAAACATGCAAAAAGTATTTACAGATCAAAATTAAGTGATGAGAATTTGAAGTCGCTGATGATTATCTCTGCCAGTAAACTTGATCCCAAACTGGAGATAATTATGAAAGGAAAGTTACAGCTACATAAAAGTCACTAATTATGACTAAGATGTTAAATTTCTTTACGTGAATACTCTAACACTGTGAGTTTTCAAGATATAAATTAATTACTGTTATTTTTATACATCAGTTACAACTAAAATATCCAATATCATTATGTACACCAGGTATTGTATTTTCATTAAATTGCCTTTAAATAAAAATATTTTATACGATTTACTTGCTATGTGTATTTTACAACCTAATCAAAAGAAAGTGAAACCTCGCTTAAGAAGCATCTTCCATAGTGATTGATTGCTAAGGCTAGTCACCGCAGTGACGTCCATTTGAAAGACTTGCACCAGACTCGTGAGTAGAATGAAATGCAAAGAATTTTTTTACTTAAAATGTTTTCACCAAACTAGTCTGTTAACCGTTCTTTTTTTTTTTTTCACTATCGCACGGAGAATGGTCTGTCTGTTTATTGTGGATAGCCACAAGTTTAACCATGACCTTCCGCTTTGTAAAGATAGAGCTCCGACGATGTCGCGGTGTATTGGTCGCGATAGGCCTCGAAACTCAGTTGTTGACAGTATAGGCACCACCTCAAATATTTGGCGGGCCGGATACCGGGGGTGTCCGGCCAGCTAACGCGGGCCGGTTTGACGGCCCTCGCGGGTCGGTTTCGGTCCGCGGGCCGTGGTTTGGAGACCCCTGGTCTAAACCAAACGAAGAAAATTGCAAATATTGTATTTTTTAGGCCTGCAGCAGTTAAATTATTAGAAATGTGATATTATACTTTACAGAAATAAAAATTTGACCACAGAAGATGACACATTGGTGTCGAAACATGTCTGGGTAAATATAAAAATCAACTAATTGTGTTTGCATAAGGCTGATTTCCAAAACAACCCAGTTTTTAAATCGCAAACACGGAAGAACGAAAAGAGGAGCTTCAAACCGTAGTAAAATGAGTAAATAAAATAGAGTACTAAAAGAAGAATTTAGGTGACTGAATTTGTACCTAAACATGAAATGCGTGGAGGTAGTGAACACTGAATCGCAGCTTCAGCTTTCGTTTGCTTTAGTTCAAAACTTCGTAAAGGTGTCGGTTGTTGCTTTTCACTGGCTTCCCTTTACAACTAAGCAGAAAAATTAAAATTAGAACACTGATCACCGACGACCAGCATAACCGGAAGAAAGTTTAGTATTTACACTCTGGTTATTAGCAGTCGGAAACATTACTATCTGTTTCACAATTCAATAGTTATAAGGAAGTTATCAATAAACTACGATTAATGAAATGTGAGATACGCATACGACCTATTACACGGGCTACTTGATAAAATCTGCTACGTATTTTTTATAGGGTAGATGGTGTGATCCCACGTAAAACACCTTTATTTATGAACAAAAGTCTCTAACGTAACTGTGATACATCAGTCATATTATTAGAGCTACCAAGAACGTACGCAACGAAAATGAGTCGGTCGTTCGTGTATTTTTAATCAGCGTAATAGATGCATATTCGCACTTATTTACTTTCAAGGAAATTTACTGTGCTTTTATTTTTTAATAAAAATAAATACAACGGTTATGCTTATTCATTCTGTGTCAGACTGGTGAAAGTATCTATGAAATTTATCGTCTTTCTCACATCTCCCATTGGGACCTTAGTTATTTTTCTGTCAGTCATATTTCCTTTCGCAACTGTGATATGCATCTCTTCCATTTCAGCAGCGCGATTACATTCTCTTCGGCTACTCCATCTCTCATTTTAACGCACGTAAAAAAGGACAAAATAGCACAAGAGCTTTTTGTACTGCTAGCACTGTAACAAAGAGGGCAGTAACTTCCTTTGATGGTTCACTAAACGACGGAAATAAGGGAAACATGAGCGAACGCAGGCGAATGCCAACAAAACTCAACCGCACGCAGTTTGCTCCCGCACACATAGTGTTTATATCTGGGCGTTCATTGTTGCGCATTCGCTTGTGTTCTCTTCGGTGGTAACCCTAGAACACTAAAAGTGTGACTCAGGGGGGGGGGGGGGGGGGGAGAAAGATTACATGATTACATTGCTACTAAACCACCCTGAAGTTTACCAATCCACATTTTATTCGAAAGACATCGTAGTGTATTTACAGGTTATGCGTTAGTTAATTACAGTTAGATCTACAATAGTATGTTGCATACCAAATTAAGTACAAAATGTCCTGTCCTATGCTTCACTGCAACTTTAAATTTTACGAAGGGTTAGTAAGTTAGGGTAAAGAGTCTGTATAAACTGGTGAAACGAGAACATCTGTAGTTCTCATCTTTAAAATCACTTATTATGTTTTTGGGCTAGTATACTGGTTCGGAGCATTCTTCTACACACAAGCGTTCTATTTTCTTGACTCTGCACTGACACACAGTATTTTGCGTTTGCATATTTTTATAGATTCGCATTCACCTCGTGTACTGTGTTTTGATTGCAGCCAAGTGTCCTAAAATATCTCTGCGCGTAAGAACACACACACACACACACACACACACACAGTTAGGTTCTTAGAAACACAGTGAAATACAGACGTTGCCACGGCCATAGAAAACAAGACAAGGAATCGCATTTCACGAGATCAAAACATTGTACAGCGAGTGAATCAGGACGTACAAAAACAAGAAAACAGTACGCTAAAAAATCACACACCTTTTTATACAAGGAACCACGGAAACAATGTAGGACACACAATTTTAACATCACTGCTGTTTACGATCTCGTTAACATGATTTATAAGGATACGCATAACTGTTACAGTGACCACTGAAGATATTTTAAATAAATCGAACGTATCTGACCCAAATCAGATTTCATTATTGTTGCAAGAAAATAAAATGACTGACACATTACGTATGGAACAGCGATTGCAGTAGACAGGCCTGAAAAGAACACGAGTTTAGGCCCACCTTAACTCTGTCCACTCTCCTCGCGAGCCCCACGACGGTGAGTCCCTTCCTGAGCAGCGCCTGCGTGATGGCCGCTCCTATTCCGGCACTGGCGCCAGTAACCAGTGCGACGCGGCCTGCGTACCTCTCCATGACTGCGGTTCGCTTCTGTGCTCGGCGGCTACTAAATGGCGCAGCCGGCAGGCGCTGTTACGTCTATGCTCTCTGCTGACCTTGGGTGGCTGTTACTGCTTACTCATTCGCGCATTTCGCAACGGAGTCTGCTGTTCCCCTCCCTTCCCCTCTCCACGACGGCTAATGGAGCTACTTCCTATCTAGCACTCAATGTCAGAAACATACTAGCGACACGTTACCTCGGTAGGCATAACAGCTGAATATCGTCTCTTAATGTATGAGAATACTCTCAGATTACGCCATATGAGCCGGTAGAAATATGTCGGAATGGAATGCTCGAGAACCATTGCGATTCTGAATAACTGTGTCTAAAGTGAAAGATACCTGAAATTAAATGTGTTTGGATTTTTAGAACATCTTTCGAATATTTTAAGATATATTTAACCATGAATGCATTTTATGACGTACCAAAAAATATTTCTTATGGAAAATCATGAATATTTTTAATCTAGATTACGCGTATTCGGTGTAGTTTGTTCCCCTTCACCCTCCGTCGCACTCCCTTTTATGACTACACAACATTATTTCTGATGTGTCGGCAGCTGGGCCAACACCTTGTAAATAGAGGTGGCTTAAAGGGCACGCGAGACTAACGCAGACGGGCGTGAAGTACTGGAACAGGATACGTAATTAATGCTATGAAGAAAAGAACGGAGCTTCTCATATACTTATCTTTAATGTCTTCTTGTACATCTCTATGGTGAACACAAGTGAGACTCTAATTACAATCACTGTAAGGCTAAGGGCGCCTTGCTAGTTCGTAGCCATTAACTTAGCTGAAGGCTATTCTGTCTCTCGGCTGATGAGAGAGAAAGGCTTCGTACGTCTAGTCGCTAGCTCTGTCGTCCGTACAACTGGGGTGAGTTCGAGTCAGTCTCTCGAGACCTGCCTTGTGGTGGCGCTAGGTTTGCGATCACACAGTGGCGACACGCGGGTCCGACATGTACTACCGGACCGCGGCCGATTTAAGCTACCACCTAGCACGTGTGGTGTCTGGCTGAGACACCACAATTTCAAGATGGTTGGTTAGAAAATTTGTAGCAGCCTTGCCGCAAAACTGCGTGAACGGACGGACCAGCGGCCCTGGGCTGCTCAAGGTCGGCCTAGCCATCAGACACTGTCGCCAGAGGTCACCCGACAACATCGCCCGATAGCTCCATCTTAGACCTTCCGATCTCTTTCGTCCTCTTTTGCCAGGGCCAAGGAGGCTAGCTAGGTTAGGTTAGACCATTCTGTGTGTGAAGTAGGTTCGATTTTAACCTCTTAGGACGGGATGGATACCGCGACGCCTCTGTGCTTGGATACGAGTGCTGCATAGCTGCTTCTGGTAATAAAGATAACGCCGGATGTGTGAATGAGCTTTGCTGTCTCGTAAGCAACGTGGCGAGTACTATGGACTGTGTCGTCAGTTATCGGCACAATCAGACAAGTTCTACAAATGTATGAGACGACGAGAGAAACATTCTGTTACATACTCGAGAGAATTCGTGGTGGCATTGAAAAACAAGTTCCGAACATTCTGTTTGGCTGTATTTATTTATAGTTGTACAGACGTACGTCAATTAACCTCCAATGACTGTCATTTAGTGCACGAGTGAAAGACAATCATAAAGTGTAGCATAAGATACTCTGCACACGTAAGGCTCTTAAAAGTGGAAATACATACCGTACACTACATTTGCAAAACATTTCATGTTAACAGAATAACTATCCTACTACCATAAAACGCCATTAAGCAGTAATATTAATTTGTAGGCAACTAATGACAACCCACCACAAAAAGAGATCCAGCAGCTATAAACCTGTAAGATATGCCACCCTTCTCACTTAATCATACACTACTGGTCATTAAAATTGCTACACCATGAAGATGACGTGCTACAGACCAAAATTTAACCGACAGGAAGAAGATGCTGTGATATGCAAATGATTAGATTTTCAGAGCATTCGCACAAGGATGGCGCCGGTGGCGACACCTACAACGTGCTGACATGAGGGAAGTTTCCAACCGATTTCTCATACACAAACAGCAGTTCACCGGCGTTGCCTGGTGAAACGTTGTTGTGATGCCCTGTGTAAGGAGGGGAAATGCGTACCATCACGTTTCCGACTTTGATAAAGGTTTACTTTGATAAAGGTCGGGTTGTAGCCTATCGCGATTGCGGTTTATCGTATCGCGACATTGCTGCTCGCGTTGGTCGATATCCAATGACTGTTAGCAGAATATGGAATTGGTGGGTTCAGGAGGGTAATATGGAACGCCGTGCTGGATCCCAACGGCAACGTATCACTGGCAGTCGAGATGACAGGCATCTTATTCGCATGGCTGTAACGGATCGTGCAGCCACGTCTCGATGCCTGTCTGATCAAATGGGGACGTTTGCAAGACGACAACCATCTGAACGAACAGTTCGACGACGTTTACAGCAGCATGGACTATCAGCTCGGAGACCATGGCTGCGGTTACCGTTGACGCTGCATCACAGACAGGAGCGCCTGCGAAGGTCTTCTCAACGACGAACCTGGGTACACGAATTGCAAAACGTCATTTTTTCGGATGAATGTAGGTTCTGTTTACAGCGTCATGAGGGTCGCATCCGTGTTTGGCGACATCGCGGGGAACGCACGTTGGAAGCGTGTATTCGTCATCGCCATACTGGCGTATCACCCGGCGTGATGGTATGGGGTGCCATTGGTTACACGTCTCGGTCTCTTCTTGTTCACATTGACGGCACTTTGAACAGCGGGCGTTACATTTCAGGTGTGTTACGACCCGTGGCTCTACCCTTCATTCGATCCCTGCGAAACCCTGCATTTCAGCAGGATAATGCACGACCGCATGTTGCAGGTCCTGTACGGGCCTTTCTGGATACAGAAACTGCCCTGATCAGCACATTCTCCATATCTCTGACCCATTGAAAACGTCTGGTCAATGGTGGCCGAGCAACTGGCTAGTCACAAAACGCCTGTCACTACTCTTGATGAACTGTGGTATCGTATTGAAGCTGCATGGGCAGCTGTACCTGTACACGCCATCCAAGCTCTGACTCAATGCACAGGCGTATCAATGCCGTTATTACGGCCACAGGTGGTTGTTCTCGGTAATGATTTCTCAGGATCTACACACCCAAAGTGCATGAAAATGTAATCACATGTCAGTTCTAGTATAATATATGTGTCCAATGAATACCAGGTTATCATCTGCATTTCTTCTTGGTGTAGCAAGTTTAATTACCAGTAGTGTATTTCATTTTAGAGGTTATAATCTATGCTTAAAATTTCCACTAATGATTTTGCCTATTTGAGGTTCTGAATAAACTTGCGATTTCCGTTCATTGCTTTCGACCTATACCCCAGTTATGATATTTTAACCCTCAGGATGCTACAAACTTACTCTTTCTTGGTCTAAACTTATCAGTTTCTCACGCTCCATATTGTGTGCCAGAACGTCGGTCGATACCTTCGGGAGATAAGGTCGGCTATTGTGTGGTCGTGGAGTACTGATTTGAAAAGATCGGCCGTGTCTGGCCGATATCGGTCGTCGGCGATATCCACCGATATTGGAGTCGCTATGACCACAGCCTCAGTTGCGTCAGATATCCGTCGGCGTGCGTACCTACCAATAGGTAAAATTCTGGCAACGTGTGGCGCGCACAGCGCGGGTCAGCAAAAGAAGGAACGGCAGTGCGAACCGAGCCGCCGTGTTTTTCGAATAGCTATAACTTCAGTCCGCGGGCCACGTGGGTCAAGTTAAACGCGAGCCCACCACAGGCGCGTGCGGAATCTTTTTTGCAGCTCTCGGTTCACTTCATCGCGTCCACGAAATACAGGGCGCCAAGCGATCGCGAGGAGAAGGTTCGTTTCGTTGCGGACACGCGTCCACTGTTCTCCCGCGATCACGTGATCGCTCGACTCGCTCGTCTCCCAGGAGCGAACACCCTCCGGCATCAGTGGAACTGTTATGCAACCACATTCATCGCGATCGCCTGTTAATGGACATTTCGATCTCATTTCGTTTTTCTCATTTGTTGATTTACTCATTTGGCAGAATATACACATTTTCGGCATGTATACCTGTCAGTTCCCATTGCCACAGTGTCACCATAGCCTACATCCTGAACAAAGTATCAGGGTGTGGCCGGCTGACTACACGACTCCAAATTTGCACCACAGAACAAAATTCACAAGATATTTGATGTAATTATACACTCGTTCCCCAATATTTAGTGACAGAAGTAAAAGAGTGTCATTTACAGGCAGCTATTGTACACTGCCTGACAATAACGATGAAGCATCCAGAAAACGTGGTCGGGTGTCCGTGTAACTTTGTACTCGTAGAAACCATGTATGGGTTTGTAAATGATGAGAGTAGCAAATCTCTGTGACAGGTGGAATGGCCACTGGTGCACATTAGTGTTGTTCGCGTTGCGTTATGTTACCAGGCCTGGTAGGATACGTAAAGTGCATGAACAGCGTTGGATGTTGACGGATCACTATCAAGGACAAAGAGATGCAGCGTAGTCGTGTGAGAAGCGATACAGAAAAGAAAGCAGAGGGCGGCTCGATTAGATTGTAGGAAGTCAAGCGTTGCGCTCGACGCCTTAATGAAACCGAATGAGCGCTATACGATAGCTGCCTGTTACCACGGCTTGAAATGTACGTCCTAACGGATGGAAGTAATCTAACCGACTAAATGAAAACTTGTAGGTAAGGAAACATTAATGAAACACGTTGTGGCAAATTTTTAGTTAAAAACCTATCACATAAGCTTTTAAATGCATTAATGTTCATATGTGCAACCTCTGAAGTGACACTGCTTTTAGGTTCACAATGAAGCTGCTATATTTAGTAAATATCGGTGTTTTCCTTGCTGGAAATTTATTTTACTTCTTTTTATTTCTTTTGTAGCTGATAAATCAACTTCAGTTCCAACAGAAATAGCTATAATGGGACACTCTGCAAGAGTTTCAGTGTTTATATCAGTACTGGGTCTTTCATTCGTGTTCACAGCCTTACAGTAACACATAAGTATTATTTACTTGTATGTCTGGATGAACAGCCATTGACGACGACTTTCAGCCGCACGACGTTAATTCGAAATACGTTGACGAGTAAGGATAGCCGCTATAGTTCAGGCTACCGCACGCGATAAGCGGGAAATCCGGCTTCCAATTCTGGTCCAACACAACTTTTCATATTTCACTAATATACCTGTAGAATACAGACAGTCTATCTAGAAATAGGCAGCATATCTATATCTAAATATAGATAGTACATCTACAGGGTGTTACAAATAGGTACGGCCAAACTTTCAGGAAACGTCCCTCACACACAAATAAAGAAAAGATGTTATGTGGACATGTGTCCGGAAACGCTTAATTTCCATGTTAGAGCTCATTTTAGTTTCGTTCTTCCACCGACGCTCAATGGAGCACGTTATCATGATTTCATACGGGATACTCTACCTGTGCTGCTAGAACATGTGCCTTTACAAGTACGACACAACATGTGGTTCATGCACGATGGAGCTCCTGTACATTTCAGTCGAAGTGTTCGTACGCTTCTCAACAACAGATTCGGTGACCGATGGATTGGTAGAGGCGGACCAATTCCATGGCCTCCACGCTCTCCTGACCTCAACCCTCTTGACTTTCATTTATGGGGGTATTTGAAAGCTCTTGTCTATGCAACCCCGGTACCAAATGTACAGACTCTTAGTGCTAGTATTGTGGACGTTGTGGACGGCTGTGATACAATACGCCATTCTCCAGGGCTGCATCAGCGATTCCATGCGACGGAGGGCGGATGCATGTATCCTCGCTAACGGAGGACATTTTGAACATTTCCTGTAACAAAGTGTGTGAAGTCACGCTGCTACGTTCTGTTGCTGTGTGTTTCCATTCCATGATTAATGTGATTTGAAGAGAAGTAATAAAATGAGCTCTAACATGGAAACAAAACGTTTCCGGACACATGTCCACATAACATATTTACTTTCTTTGTGTGTGAGGAATGTTTCCTGAAAGTTTGGCCGTACCTTTTTGTAACACCCTGTATATCTAACGCAGCTGATGCCACGATAGTCACAGTCAGAAAATTTATTTCTGATTAACGCAGGTATTGCTTGAAATTAAGGTAGTCGGCTGCGTTAAAATTTAATGTATAGAAATGTTTTGAATTGGACCTGTAAGTCCACGCTAACATATGTAATACGAATCATATTCGTTTAATAAATGGCGATTGATAATTGTCGCAACGAAACTTTTGTCAAGCTCTGTTCTAAATATGAGATGTGTTTCTGTTCTTCCATTATGTAACCTTTGGAGTGGAATGTCTTCTTCTCCGTAACTTTCTTTCAGTAGTGAGTACAACAAGAAATCGCCGTCACCAACTTGAGAAACATGCGTCTACTTGCACAAACTGTCCACGACAGAGTCGCAGGTTACTTGTACTTGGCAGCGCTCAAATAAAGTACTTTAACCTCTATTTTCGCAATTCTGTAGTAAGATGTGACTTTCCTTCCAACATCAAAAACGATTTCGATGTGTTAACTACATTTAGTACGGATCAACGTATCACCTAAAATAGACCTAATGTAAAGTGGCCAGCGACCAATTTTTCACTCCAAACCCATAAAATTTTATGCTGCAGAGTACTGGGAAATTAAGTATGACAATAACTATGACCAGTAACCTAAAAGGCACTTCATGATCAAGCTGTGAGAGGAAACTATAAAATACGAAAGAAATCGATTCTGTAGGCCAGTTAGAGTCCTCATAACCGAATGAAACGTGCTACATAGTGTCGTAAAGACAAAACTCAAATGTGAAAAGAAGTTGTTTTTAATTTTGTAAGGGAAAAAGTCAACCTCTACAGTAAAAGTAGCTCCAGGAGGTGATATAAGATTGCTTCATTTACATACACTACATATTACAGTTTTTATCAGCTTTCATTGTTAACAGTAAGAAAATCGAAAAACTCGTTTCTCTCATGTACTGCTATCAGCCGCTTTCTGGGAATCGGCCTTTAAAAATGCTGGCTGTACCTAGTAAATGTACTGCTAGTCTTAGAGCTGTACATTTAACTATTGATCTATTGATTTGTTATTAGATATGCTGTACATCAGGAATCTAGCAGCCTGCCTACCCCCGTCAGAGCAAGAACGGGAAGGGAAACGAAGCACATTCACGCTCGGCGATAACCACTTTGCTAATAATGTGTAAGTGCATGTAACTGGCACAATAAAAGGTGCCCGATGGCTCCCTCGTTCTGTTTCGTCACATATCGGATTCGTCCGTAACTCTCCATGTCGACTTCCCTGTTTTTTCATTTCTGCGAGTGCGAGCGATCTAGCATTTGTGTGAAAACTGCGTGGTGAAGCTGAACGCTGCAGTTTCTGTTGATAGCGTCGAGCAGCGATTACGTCAGCATTTGCCTTCACATGTCGCCGACTACCGCAAAGACCAATCTTTTCATTTAGATTTTCGTTCATCATTTTCAGCAATTGTTTTTGAAGAATGGCGATGCATAGAAATAGCGCACTACTTGTGTTCTCAAAACCATGTTTTCCGGCATGATTGTCGTGACCCACACTACAATTTTCATCCGATTTTAATTTTTTTTTTGTCTCCCTTGGAGAAAACTGAAATCTTTTCAGTTCATCATAGCCGATTTTTTTATGTCGACATTCAGTATTTTTTTCGACCAAAAAAGAGGGTTCCAAAAACTCCCATGTTTTCAGCTATCTACGATTCCGCCATTTTGTTTTGGAAGTCACAACGATGAACTAAAATTACACCTGTAAGGATCAGGGTGATATGTGAATTTCATGTTTCAGATAATCACAACCGGAATTACAGCGACAATCTTCGATCTACAGTATCTCCTTTCAGAGTTACTACTACTACTAGGTGATCAGGCCCAGTGGACCGCACCCATCTACAAGTTTCCTCCTCCACTGTATTCTGTCCATTGCTGCTATCCACCATTCGTCCACATCTATTGACATTTGTTTTAAATCTTCATGGAGTCCATCCCTCCAACGCTTCTTGGGTCTCCCTGGCGGTCTCTTTCCTGTAGGTGTGAAATCCAGGAGCTTCCGAGGCCGTCTGTGATCCTCCATCCGGGCCACATGGCCAGCCCACTGCATTCGTTTGGCTTTGACAGCTCCTGCTATGTGGGGCTGCTGGTATAGTTCCTCAAGCTCTTGGCTGTATCAGATCCTCCATTCCCCTGTATCTGCATCCAGAACCGGACCGAAGATCTTCCGAAGCACTTTTCTCTCAAAGACAAGGAGCTTATGGAAGTCCTGTTTCCGGATACTCCATGTCTCACAGCCATATAGAACAACAGGCTGGATCAGGGTTTTGTACGGTCGAATCTTGAACTGTCTGGAGAGAGATTTGGACCGAAGCAGTTGTGCTAGGCTGTGGTAAGATCGGTTTCCTGCTTGTATTCTGGCATTGATCTCTGCTTCACATGACGAGTTCTCAGTGAAAAGTGCCCATAGGTATTTAAATTCTTGCACTCTCTTGTAGGAATGGTCCCCAACCTGCAGTGATTGTAGATGATCAGCAGTCTGACAATGACCACGCGTCATAACGAGGTACTCTGTCTTGGCTTCGTTTATGTTTAGCCCAAATTTGCTGGCAGCCGCCTTTAGCGCTTTGGTCATTTGCTCCAACTCCTCTTCCGATCTAGAGAGTAAACAGATGTCGTCTGCATAGGCCAAGTATGCCAGTCTCTTTCCTTCGATTTCAATCCCTTCGTTCTCTTGGAAGGTCTCGCGTATGATCTTCTCGAGGGCAAAGTTGAACAGGATAGGGGACAACCCATCTCCTTGCCTGAGTCCTGTCACAATTTCAAACTCCTCAGTTACGCGATTTCCCATCTTCACCTTTGCATGTGTCTCGTTCAGACAGATCTTTATCAGATTGATGAGTTTCTCTGCTATGCCAAACTCCCTTAAACAGTTGAGCAGGCTCTTACGATGTATGCAATCATAGGCCTTCTTAAAATCAACGAATAAAATATGCAAATCTTTACCATATTCACCCAGTTTCTCAGTGAGCTGCCGGAGACTGAAGATGTGATCTACTGTTGACCGTCCTGGCCGGAAACCTCCCTGGTACTCCCCAATCACCGATTCTGCCACTGGCTGAATTCTATGTATGAGGCAATTGGACAGGATCTTATAGCAGACGTTAAGCAGGGCGATTCCTCGATAGTTGTCACATTTCAGTTTGTCGCCCTTCTTATGTATTGGACAAATCAGAGCTGTTTTCCATTCTCCTGGTAGTTCTTCTTTGGTCCATATTTCCTGTATCAGTCGGTGTATTTTTTCTGCAAATTTCTCTCCTCCTGCCAGGATCATTTCAGCCTGTGTTCCATCTTGACCTGGACTCTTATTCTGTTTAAGGTGTCTGATTCTGGTTTTTATCTCATCCAGGGTAGATGGGGGATAGTCTGCATCGGCTGTAATTGGGTACTGGAAATCAAACTGCAGTTCGGGTTCATCACAAATTAGCAGCTGTCTAAAGTACTCTTTCCATCTCTCAGCTATGTCCCTATCGTTCGTCAGGATCTTATCACGGGAATCTTTGACAAATTTCTCCTTGGCCTGGTGACCTTTGCAGAGGTACTTCACCCTCAGAAACATTTCCGTCGTCTTTTGTCCTCTGAAGTCTGTTTCTGCTTCAGTGATGATATTCCTTATGTATTTCCTCTTTGCTCTTCTCAAAATTGCTTGTGTAGTCTTTCGGACCTCCTCCAATTGTGCTTTGGCCTGTGCCAGATTTGTCCAGCCATTTGTTCCTGGCTTCCTTTCTCCTTTCCAGGGCATCTGCACATTCCTTTCCAAACCAGATCTTCTTGCCCACTGGGTTTCCCATGAGTGTTTCCTTTGCTGTATCCCTAACTGAGCTCTGGATGTTTCCCCACATTAGTTCGAGGTCCTGATTCGCGTCCACTTCACTGAGTGCTTCAAAGCGGTTACTAAGTTGCAACTGGTATCTGGTCTTCGTTGCCTCATCTTTCAGTTTCTCCACATGGTAACTTTCCACTCTGTTTAACTTAGGCCCCGTTCTTCCTTTACACTGTATGTTTAAATGGCCTCTGACCAGGAAATGATCACTCCCACCTTCGGCACCCCGCGCTGTCTTAACGTCTAACACCCATGTCTTGGCTCTGAGATCAACGGCAACATGGTCTATTTGATTTACAGTTCTCCCATCTGGTGATACCCAGGTTCCTTTATGTATGTTTTTCCGCTGGAAGTTTGTGCTGGAGATGAACAACCCTACTGATGTAGCGAAGCTGATGAACCTAACTCCATTGTCATTACTTAGGTTGTGTAGACTGTGCCTACCTGTTGTGTCTTGGAATATTTGTTCTTTCCCAACCTTGGCATTCATATCACCAAGGAGGATCCTCAGGTGACCATTTGGTATAGCGTCCATCACTGCCTCTAGCTGTGCATAGAACTCGTCTTTCACTTCACATTCGCTCTCCTCCGTGGGAGCATGACAGTTCACAAAAGTCGCCTTAATATGCTTTACCTCCAGTGTTGCAACAGATATTCTTGGGTTGACTGAAACGAATTCTGAAACATTAGAGGCCAACGTCTTACTGACGCAGAAACCAGTGCCTAACAGATGACCTCGTTCACAGGCTCCATACAGAATTGTACAGTTTTCAACATCAATGCTCCCAGCATCGTCCCACCGGATTTCCTGCAGTGAAACTAGGTCTAGTTCGTACCTCTGAAATTCCTTGACCACACTGATTGCAGCTCCTGCCTTGTACAGACTCCTTACATTCCACGTTCCAAATCGTATACCGTTTCTTTGCCATTGACGTCGTCTATTTTTGTCAGTAATGTTCCGAGGCTTACTTGTAGTCTTGAAAGCATGTTTCATTTTTTACGGAGAGAGGGTGCTGGCCTCCCGTCCAACCTGCGGTGTTACCCTCACAGCTCACAGGACTGCTGGCTTTTCTTAAGGGGTGGGCTCCCCTCAGGAGTTGGGTTATAGGAAGGAATAAGAAAATTGGAAAGACGCCCTCGGGCCTCGAAACCTAATACCGTTGGGGTCGAAAAAGCAAGAGTTGGCCAAGGGAGGCCGACAGGGAAGGAGAAAGAAGGCGTCTGACACAAGTAAGTGGAAGCAATGTCAGACTCAGCTCGGGTCCCCGCGGTCGCCCCCCGCGTACTTCTAGCTCAAGCCCCTGGGGCTTTCAGAGTTGCCTCGGGAAAATCCCAGTAACACAGTAGCGATGTTAATATTTTTCAATAAAAAATACCAATAAAAACTTTACTGTATGATTTATTCATTGCAGCAAATCCCATTTGTCTAATACATTCCAGTACGGAGAAAAAATCCTGAATTTCAGCTTTATTTTCATCTGTTACCCTGTTGTTCCCCCTTAATTTGACTTAATTTTGCAATCACTGAAATAACACCACGTACCCTCTTAAACTGTGAAGATTAATTTCGTTCCTCCCTCCACTCCTGGGTGTTTAACTTTTTTCTGTCAGGCGGTGTAGTAATGTTACACTGTTTTAGTTGTCACTACTAGCCTGACAGTATTGTAAAGTACCAGCAACATTTAATAAATGTAAACATGTTTCGAGAGATATTTTCTCCTGTTCCTGAGTAATTGTGACGTAATCGTCATCAGGTATTTAACATATAAAATTTTCCCTGATGTTCAGTCCTCAGCTATACATATCCAGGTAGATCCTATTTTTTCTTGTATAGTCATCTGCTCGCCGTCTTGGTCCATTCTTAACTCTTAAGATGTGCACCTAGAGAGCCTATGTACAGGGTAAAAATCGTTAATCGTCAGACCGCCAAGTTTTCTCCGAAGTGCGCGCAAGGCGTACAGACAGAGTCGTAAGGTGAAACGCAGACGCCTATTGGCTGTAGCAAGACACCGATGTGACAAATGACACCGAAACAGCACTTCTGGCTTTCTGTTTCGTACCTGGCTATAGCGAATCCTATTTCCGTGTGACTATACATTTAACCAGCGGAAAGATGCAGCACAAAAATGGCGAATATGCTCCAGTTTAAAAGACTCAGACTGAAAAGTGGGGAAGAACCTGCCTCATTCTACCCTCCACAGCATCTTTAAAAGTTTTCCCAATATTTTGGTATGCGAACATATTGACCCTCTTCTTTATGTGAAAATCACCCATCACCCGCAAAGGCTTCCCTATCTGTAACTCGCCTACACCCATTGTCCACTGCTGTAAATCGCCCGCACCCCTCCACCCCCACTTTCATTTTCTCACTTACTCACTCAGCCCATGTCATTGTTATTATCTCCGTGTGTCTCCCCAACTATCACAGTCTACTGTCTCACAGCCCCTGTCTCCTTCGTTCTGTCGTACTACTACTATCTCCTCTCATTGTCCCTGTCTTCCCCTTGCTACTATCTCGTTCATTCCTTCCCACTGATACTTTCTCTCCGCACACTGACTATCTATTTCTTTCGCGTTACCGCTGGTTCTCACCCATTTACACTTCCTCCTTCCCTTTATTCCTCTCCCACTTGCACTGTCTCCTTCACTCTTTCTGTATCACTGATCTGTCACCGTCAACTACGTTTCACTGTCATTATGCCCCTTTCTTTGTCTCACGTTGCCATTGTTTCCTTTCCTCTTTCTATACCACAACCATGGTCTATTGCCTTCCAGTATTTTTTTGTTTGTTTCCCACTGCCACTGTTTGGCTCTAAAAAACGGGAATATGATCGCATGCCAAAATTTTTGGGAAGCTTTTAAATGTGCCGAGGAAGGCAGAATGAGGCAATTGGCAACCTCACATTTAAACAGGGCACACGGTAGGCAACAACTAAGGCAGAAGAGCCACGCGATTTACTCCGTTTGCCTAAGCTAGAGGAAGTGTGTAATACTCAGAATTTGACCTTACGTAATAGGATACTTACTCCAACGTGCTCCTTATGTTGTTTTACAAATGGTCCCTGGCCAAAGTGCTACCCAAAACCCTTGACCCTAACTTTCTATCAGCAGTAGAACACAAAGATGAGCCCCGGAAAACTCCGTTTTTATGAACGGCGTTTCGGAACATAGTGGTAGCACCTGCTGTCTCATGTGAACTGAAATGGAGTTAACTCCACTGCCTGGTGTGAAGTAGTGTATCGTCTGGCGATCGCCACGTATAGTGAAATACTGTCCATTTCTTATCGTTTTGAAACCTTCTAGTGATATTGGCAATCGACCAGATAGTTTCTCTTGTTTTCTTTTATTCTGTGCACTGAAACTGTTTCAGTTTTTGCTGTTACGAAATCCGTCGCTGAAGTTAGTGGTCTCTCAGCTTTGAGTATACACTCTCAGACAAGAAGACAACGAAGCACCACGAAGGAACTACCAGAATGTGACGGTAACGGTAGACGTGATGTACATGTACAGACATGATTACAATTTCAGAAAAATTGGATGATTTATTCAGGAGAGAGACCGTCACAAATTGAGCAAGTCATTAACACGTTCGTCTACCTTTGGGCCTTATGCAAGCAATTACTCCACTCGACATTGATTGATAGAGTTGTTGACTGTCCTTCTGATCGATACTGTGGCAAATTCTGTATAGAGCTGACGAGTTAGAGCGTCAAAATCCCGAGCTAGTTTAGGGCCCAGCCCATAACGCTTCTAACGTTATTAATAGAGGAGAAATCTGGAGATCTTGCTGGCCAGGGCAGCGTTTGGCTAGAACGAAGACAGGCAGCAGAAGCTCTTGCCGTGTGAGGGCACGTATTATCTTGCTGAAATGTAATCCCAGGATGACTTTCCGTGAAGGGTAACAAAACTGGCCTTAGAATATCGTCGACATGCGCCTGTGCCGTTAAGGGAGCAGCATATAACAATCAAGGGATCATGCCATGAAACTAAGTGACACCCCACGGGCATCACTCCTGGTTGTCGGGCCGTATGGCTGGCGACAGTATTGTTGGTATCCTACAGCTGTCGGGGCAACTCCAAACACGTATTTGTGATCATCGGAGCTTACTTCGAAGCGGAACTCATTACTGGAGACAATTCGACTCCAGTTAATAAGATTACAGGCCGAAGAAGTGTTTGGGGACGCCCTGTTGTCATCCGCCGCACCCTTACAACACAGCCGTGCGTCCATGACATTCTACGCCCCGTTTTGTTGCTCTCCATGGAATCTAACCTGGTCTTATATTTCAGCAAAGATAACGCACGCCCACACACGGTGAGAGCTTCTGCTGTTTGTCTTCGTGCTTGACAAACCCTGCCCTGGCGTGTAAAGTCATCGGGTCTCTGCTAAATTGAGAACGTTTGGAGCATTATTGGCAAGGCTCTCCAACCAGCTCGGGATTTTAGCGACCAAACGCGCCAATTGGACCGAATTTGGCACGGTATCCCTCAGGAGGACATCGAACCACTCTGTGTGACAATGCGACAGCTGAATGATTCCTTGCATAGGGGACAGAAGTGGAACAACGTATTAATGGCTTGCTCATTTTGTGAAGATCTTCCTCTTGAATAGATCATCACATTTTTCTGAAACTGTGGACCTAATAACTTTCTCTTATAATGAGGATAACCAGAATACGTGTTTCTGTGCTGACTTTTAGGAAAGTTAAAACATAGGAAATAGGAGAAACGCTTTCAAAGTATCTGATTTTCCAGAACGAAATATTTTTTACTTTTTGCCGCTGACGCAGTAGTACCTGTACAGGTAATTTATTATCAACGTCGCCGTGCGGAGTGGCCGCGCTGTTTGAAGCGCCATGCCACGGACTGCTTGGCCCCTCCCGCCGGAGGTTTGAGTCCTCCCTCGGTCATTGGTGTGTGTGTTGTTCTCAGCATAGTTTAAGTAACGTGAAAGTCTAGGGACCGATGGCCTGAGCAGTTTGGTCCCTTAGTTCACACACACACACGCACACAAACACACACACACACACACACACACACACAAACACACACACACACAAACACACACACACACACACACACACACACACACACACCAAGGTAGCAAGATACCTAGAGTCATTTCTACAATTTGGCAAAACTAGGCGGCCGCTTAGGGCGGGAAAATGTTAGGGCCGCCAAAGGGCGAAAAAAAATTAATATCAAATCAAACAGTGAAAAAGTTGAGCAAATGTTGAGGAAATTGAAAAAGAGGAAAGGTTAAAACTCCGAATCGTTTTCAAAAGCTTATGGAACAGTTGCTTAGTAAGTATTTACTTATTTTGACGAAGGTGAACACAATGCCTCTATAAAGCTCAAAACTAAAGCAGCCGCTTTGAGTACGAATGGAAACAAACATACCCTTGATTCATCTCTGTCGAGTGCTGGAGCAGGGCGCGTGCGCTACCTGGAGGTCATATTACGACTTCATACCATTCCTCGTCTGTGTAGATCATTTGTCAAGCATCAGTAATATAGAGTGGATCTGTTGACGTTTTCAGTTCTACTATTATTTCCTGTGAATAATCAACCACGTGTTCACAAACTAAGTTTTGTACCGCTCTTCCGACGTATCTAAAAGGATGAGACAATAAACGCAGTTGATCATGCCAATACATAAAAATGATAAAGTCTATCTCTGAGTGTCTGAGAAAAGCAGAACGAGAAAACAATTACGTTGGCCCGCATCTCGTGGTCGTGCGGTAACGTTCTCGCTTCCCACGCCCGGGTTCCCGGGTTCGATTCCCGGCGGGGTCAGGGATTTTCTCTGCCTCGTGATGGCTGGGTGTTGTGTGCTGTCCTTAGGTTAGTTAGGTTTAAGTAGTTCTAAGTTCTAGGGGACTTATGACCACAGCAGTTGAGTCCCATAGGGCTCAGATCCATTTTAAACAATTACGTTGTCTTTTCTCAAACAAATTAGCTGTCGTGCTCTTAAATTTGACTTATACATAAATAATAAACAGGAAGAGAGTGTAATGACACGTTTAGTGTTGGGACACTTATTTACACAAGTAACGTGTGAGAGGACATTTTCTGCTATAAAGTGTATAGAGACTAGGATTTGTGCACTGTTACCACAAGAATTCTTATCTTTGTAACCTAAACACTGAAACAGGTATTATTAATAAAATTGATGATGTGTTTCATGATAATAGTTCCACACCTTTATTAGTCCATTTCCTTCCAATTAAATAAAAATATACTGGTCAACATGTTGTAATCGGTATATACACTCCTGGAAATTGAAATAAGAACACCGTGAATTCATTGTCCCAGGAAGGGGAAACTTTATTGACACATTCCTGGGGTCAGATACATCACATGATCACACTGACAGAACCACAGGCACATAGACACAGGCAACAGAGCATGCACAATGTCGGCACTAGTACAGTGTATATCCACCTTTCGCAGCAATGCAGGCTGCTATTCTCCCATGGAGACGATCGTAGAGATGCCGGATGTAGTCCTGTGGAACGGCTTGCCATGCCATTTCCACCTGGCGCCTCAGTTGGACCAGCGTTCGTGCTGGACGTGCAGACCGCGTGAGACGACGCTTCATCCAGTCCCAAACATGCTCAATGGGGGACAGATCCGGAGATCTTGCTGGCCAGGGTAGTTGACTTACACCTTCTAGAGCACGTTGGGTGGCACGGGATACATGCGGACGTGCGTTGTCCTGTTGGAACAGCAAGTTCCCTTGCCGGTCTAGGAATGGTAGAACGATGGGTTCGATGACGGTTTGGATGCACCGTGCACTATTCAGTGTCCCCTCGACGATCACCAGTGGTGTACGGCCAGTGTAGGAGATCGCTCCCCACACCATGATGCCGGGTGTTGGCCCTGTGTGCCTCGGTCGTATGCAGTCCTGATTGTGGCGCTCACCTGCACGGCGCCAAACACGCATACGACCATCATTGGCACCAAGGCAGAAGCGACTCTCATCGCTGAAGACGACACGTCTCCATTCGTCCCTCCATTCACGCCTGTCGCGACACCACTGGAGGCGGGCTGCACGATGTTGGGGCGTGAGCGGAAGACGGCCTAACGGTGTGCGGGACCGTAGCCCAGCTTCATGGAGACGGTTGCGAATGGTCCTCGCCGATACCCCAGGAGCAACAGTGTCCCTAATTTGCTGGGAAGTGGCGGTGCGGTCCCCTACGGCACTGCGTAGGATCCTACGGTCTTGGCGTGCATCCGTGCGTCGCTGCGGTCCGGTCCCAGGTCGACGGGCACGTGCACCTTCCGCCGACCACTGGCGACAACATCGATGTACTGTGGAGACCTCACGCCCCACGTGTTGAGCAATTCGGCGGTACGTCCACCCGGCCTCCCGCATGCCCACTATACGCCCGCGCTCAAAGTCTGTCAACTGCACATACGGTTCACGTCCACGCTGTCGCGGCATGCTACCAGTGTTAAAGACTGCGATGGAGCTCCGTATGCCACGGCAAACTGGCTGACACTGACGGCGGCGGTGCGCAAATGCTGCGCAGCTAGCGCCATTCGACGGCCAACACCGCGGTTCCTGGTGTGTCCGCTGTGTCGTGCGTGTGATCATTGCTTGTACAGCCCTCTCGCAGTGTCCGGAGCAAGTATGGTGGGTCTGACACACCGGTGTCAATGTGTTCTTTTTTCCATTTCCAGGAGTGTACTTATGTCAATGGCTGGAAGTCTTGTTGTCTGCGCCCCCCCGATTGGTTTTGGCACACGGATGATCATGCCCTCCAGAATTTCAGATGAATGCGAAAGTCTGGATCCACGTGTTCGCAGCACATCATCTGCTGCCATACTTCCCCAAATCAGATCATAAAAGGTGCTATAAAATTCAAGCAGAAGATCCAGGGCATTTGTTTCTAATACCCCGCGACAGGCCATGCGTATTTCTTCCCGCATGACAGCCTCTAAAATTGTGGCGTCGCCTTGTGCCGTGCCCGAAGGTGGCAGGTCGTGCAGGGCGTCCTCAATGTCGTTGCGAGGCCGTTGACTGCCAGATAGAAAGTGCGGTAATAAGCTGTGAGGACGCAGAGGGTGGCAGTGTGTGTCTCTGCACGTTGCCCATCCGCCAAAATAACGGTCTTGAAGAGTCGCTTCTTACTATGTCTCCGTTCTCTGACGGTGCGATAAAGTGAAGCACGTTCCTCTGGGATGGAATCTTGCAGTCTCGCTCAAAACTGAGTACCGTCCAATCTGTCAGTAGTGATCGTAGCAGCAGTGCCTGTATCCGGTGGACGGGCGTTTGGTGCTCTGGCGGAGGTTATCGCGACGCTAGTTCTCTCAAGACTGTGCAGTAAAACTCAAGAGGTCGGTCCTAGCCAAAGCGCACTTTCTCGTCCATACGCCATAATCGTGTGGCGAATAGCTGGTTTGGCACATCAAAGGTATGACGTTGTCGCTCACATTTGGCCAAGTATTAGTGATGGGTACATGGGAAGCCTCTTCTTGGAGAATGTTGACGTTAACAGTGCAAGGTCCTCTACTACGGCTCAGCTATTGTCGTGGTAGAGTCACGGGGCAGATGAAGGCCTGATGGTCTATGAATGCAGTGGGTCACCGCTCGGAACCGACAGTCGCTGCCCGAAGACCTCGGGAAACGTAAATCCTGTCCAGCCTGCAGGTCGAGTGCTGGTGGAGTGTGTACATCCCCGTCGGCCGCCGTGGATTTGCGTCCATGTATCATGTGAAGCGAGGTCCCGGACCATAGCATGAAGGGCCAGACATGGGACATGGTCGGCTTGAGTCTGGCATCATTCTTTCCATCTCGGACGCCCAATCACCAAGGTGGAGGTACTAGGGGTAATGGAACACATCCACGTGCTGACGTTGACAGAGGACAAATGTAAAGTATATAAGAACTTTGAGCATTGCAGCGCGTCAGCAATTGTAAGTATCGAAATAATTATGAAAAATCCGCCTCGATTGCGTAAATTACCTGGTGTTTACGTAGGTTTCAGCGTAGTTTACGCAATTGAGCGCATTTTTCATAATTATATTTAAATATAAAGTAGAATGCACACCGTTAACCATCGTCAGTTGAAGAGTTGTGTGAGTTGAACGTTAATCAACGAAGAGAAGGTAAAAATGCTACTAATCTATGGGGAACGTAAGTTAGCAGAACAGTAATTGCGATGCTGTTTTCTTATGCACTGGTACATTTAGTACAGTAGTTTAGTCCTTTTAAATATTGTTGTGTAGAATAGGCGTACAGTAAAGGTTGTCCTTCCTACAAACTGCATCGACATAACGTTTCTTTTATTGTTGTTGTTGTTGTTGAAGGTAGGTGAATTGCTACGCAGGCAGCGGAATCGTACAGAGAGCGATATCCTGACAAGGACCCACCTTCCCGACGGATGTTTTCTCGTCCTGTTGCGACGCTTCAGGGAACGGGAAGTTTCAACCCACAACAACGCAGTCGCGGTAGCACTCGCACAGACGAAGATGCCGAAGTTACTTGTCTCGCTTCCGTTGCTATGAAGCCACAAGTGAGCACAGGACAGTTTGAACACGAGATTGGCATTCCTAAAAGCAGTGTACGTGGTATTCTTACGCGTCACCGGTTCCGTCCTTACCATGTACACCTACATCAAGAACTGCATGGGAATGATTTCCAGAATACGAGTAGTGTACAGTTCTGTCAGTGGGCACAGGAGCAAATCCTCGCCAACGCGATCTTCTGGAATGTACTATTTACCGATGAATGTTCCTTCTTAAACATAGAACATGTAAAAACAGGGAACATGCATAATTGGTCCAGCGACAACCGACTATGTCTTAGACAGTTGGAACATCAGCGTCAGTGGAGAGTTTACGTCTGGTGTGGGATGCTTGGTACTACAATTATTGGCCCTCATTTCATCAATGGTAGTCTAAACGCCACAGCTTATGCTAACTTCCTCAGACGAATTCTTCCTCCTCTTGTGGATGAAGTGCAGCGAAGAACCAGATCGCTTATGTGGTATCAACACGATGGGTGTCCAGCACATAATGCCTTGCGTGCACGTCGTGTTCTGGACCGAAGGTATCCTTCCGGATCGATTGGTCGAGAAGGAACAGTTATTTGGCCTTCTAGGTCTCCTGATTCCTGTTTTAAATCTTCTGGACTTTTTTCTTGGGGATGCATGAAAGACGTTGTCTATCGCGATATTCCAACAACTGCAGAGGGCATGCAGGAACGTATCGCGCTTGCTTGTAATTCTCTTCAGGAGGTAACACTGGAAGCAGTAATTAATCTTTCATTCAACGAGTGCACCAGTATATCGGTATCCAGGGTCAGCACTTTGAGCACCTTTGAATGTTCTGCTCCTGGGTAATGGTACAGGAGAGTCAAAGTCAATTTTGTGTTATCTTTTTACTTGGCTTTCATTTGTTTTCTGACATGACCAGCCAGTGGCCGAGATTGTGACCATGGCCTCAAAGTCAAAGTTGTGTTATGTGATTAACAACGTTGTGTTTCAGTGAATAGTACACTGTGATACATTTTTGAATAGGTCTGTAGGAGAGGAAATTTATTATGGAATAAAAAATACAGGGTGTCATTTAAAAAAGTCATACCGCTGTTCATATCTTTGTAAAAAAAACTACAAGGAGGGCAATTATGCTGATTGATGTCCCCCTGACGGCTAAAGAACATTTGCGTGGAATATTTTGTAATTTGCATCTGGACAAACAGTTATTTAGAGTGGTCAAGATAAATGGGACACCCTGTATAATTACAGTTTACTTTCGTATTAGTCGAACATCAGTTCAAAACCCGTTTTATTTGCTGTTGTTACCGTTTCACTAACTTAGAGATTACGAAGTTATACTCAGATCCCTTCTCATTACGTACTATCACGATCGGGCTAAATCCTTCACAGATGGTTAACATTATCGCCGATTGACAATTCAGTAAGGGCCGGGAGAGCTACAGGTGCAACTATCATACGAGTTATGCTCATCTGTGCTTAATTCTGGTTATTCGTTTAATGTATGTTCACGTTTCAAAATGTATTGATTTTAGTTGTGTTTGAGATGCGTGTCCTGGCCAATTCCTGAAGGTGTTTATTGAGGTCGTTAATAAGGGAAAACTGGTTAGTTGCCCGACATTGCCACGTCTGACCCACAGGCAAGGTCCTGTTTGGCTTTTCTTACGCGGCTGCATCAGTCTCGGGCCTTACGTTCATTCCTCAACACCCAAAAACTTTGGGGGGTTATTTGACCTTTCTCATTATCCGTCATCGGAAGTAATTGTAATTATTTTAAATTTAATTGTTTGGTGGTGCAAATTGCTTTAATGTTGGTTTGTGTCTTTTACAGTTGTTACTGAATGAATTTGTTTAATACATAATTTAATAGGTACAAGTGGGCAGTAAGATCTTTCACTTTGTTTTAAAAAAATTATTTCATTATGCGTACTTGCGCTTCCTTTGGTGAAGGGCTACTGCACCTGTATTACTGTTTGATTTGAACCTGTCTTGCTTGGGCGATTCCTTCGCTGCGCCGTCTCCTACCTGGCAGCGCCTCTCGCCTTAGCTGAGGGGACCCGTTACTGGTATGGGGTGGCTGTGTACTGACGTGTGCGCCGGCCCGGCGAGGCCAGGCCTTAAAAAAGAATGAAAAGCACAATATTTAAAGTTTTAGTGGTTTACCATTGTTGTGGTGTGTGTGTGTGTGTGTGTGTGTGTGTGTGTGTGTGGTTTGATGTTTTCGTGCGCTATACAGCATGGTCATCAGCGCCCAAATGCCTAGAAACAGGAACACATGCGGTGAAGGGACGAAGACGAACAGCGAACAAGGAGAACGGCTAAAAGACACAGACCTGACACAGTTCCAAATCCTCACATACAGAGGCAAAACAAGAGGAGAAGAAACGCACTAAAAAGGAAAGGAAACACAAGGAAAAGAGAACAGAAATCGAAGTGAAACAAGTAAGTAATCGTGACTGGCTGACCTCTTACCTAAAACCTGGGTGAGCCAGTCACCGAGCAGCACATTAAAATCCTCTCCCTAAAATCCGAGACAACAAATTGGACAGGACACAAAACCGTACGACCTTAACCACAGTCGTTGCGTCGTCTTGCAAAATAGAGGGCAAATCCGGTGGCAAGGAAACCGCCGCCCTCTGGTCAGAGAATAGAAGACAGTCAAGTAAAATGTGGCGGACAGTAATCTAGACGCCACAAGCACTGCAGATTGGGGGGTCCTCCCGCCGGAGTAAAAAACCATGCGGTTAAGGGACTGTGCCCGATGCGGAGGCGAGTGAGGAGAACCTCATCCCGCCTGCATGACTGGTAGGACGTACGCCATGGCCGCGTGGTGGCCTTGACCAGACGTAGTTTATTTTCACCGACTGCCAGCCACTCCTTTTCCCATTGACGCATAACACGAAAACGCAGGAGGGAGGTAACAGCATGGAGGGGGACGTCACATTCAACAACGTGAGGGAGGGAACATGCATCTTTGGCAGCCACATCCGCCAGTTCGTTGCCCCTAAGACCCACGTGCCCCGGCACCCAGCAGAAAGGAACCTCCTTCCCCTGCCGCTGCAGGTGGAGTAGGGCATCATGGATGTTCTGGACGACCATATCCGCTGGGTACAAGTGTTGCACGGTCTGAAGGGCACTCAGGGAGTCAGAACAGATGAGAAACTTAAGACTGGGAACACATCTCATCTGCTCCAATGCCCGCAAGATCGCAAACAATTCGGCATCAAAGATGTTAAACACCGCAGGAAGCCGTAACTTGACGACTCGATCAGGGAAAACAACAGCACAACCAACAGAGTCCCCCTGTTTAGAGCCATCCGTAAATACTGGTACATGGTCGGGATGCTGGTTTAAAATATCGTAAAATAAGGAGGTAAAAACAAACGCAGGAGAGCAGCTCCTCCGGTACTCTGACAAGTCTAAAACGACGCTGGGCCTCTGCAGCAAGCAGGGAGGCAGGCGGGTAAAAACCTGGAGTTGGGGTGCCACACGCTCCACACCAAGGGACTCAAGCAAACGCTTGGCACGAATCCCAAATGGTCTCGTTGCCCTTGGACGACTGGAAAAGAGACGTTCCATAGGCGGTCGGGCAACGGTAGGGTACGCAGGGGAGGTAGGACAGGCAAGGAATTGACACACTCGTCGCACCATGAGGAGTTTCCGCCGGATGGCGAGCGGCGGTTCCCCTGCCTCAGCACACAGGCTGGGGATGGGACTGGTACGGAAGGCACCAGTGGCCAGCCTGATACCCTCATGGCGTACTGCGTCAAGAATCTTCAGATACGAAGGCCTCGCTGACCCATACACGGTGCATCCATAGTCAAGACGCGACCGGACGAAAGCCCTATAAAACTGCAGCAGATGCGCCCGATCTGCTTCCCAGGACCGATGGCTCAGACACTTCAAAATATTCAGTGCCTTCAGGGCCCGCACCTTGAGGTCTTTAAGGTGCGGCAACCACGACAACTTGGAATCAAAAGTGAGGCCCAGGAACCTCACAGTGTCTCTAAAACGAAGAATGGTGTGCCTCAGACGCAATTCAGGGGAGGTAAAAAGACGTCCAGAACGATTAAAATGAACACACACACATTTGTCTGCAGAAAAGGTAAAACCCGTCTTCGCAGTTGTAAGGGGTCCGTAGGCCCTTACTATAAGTTTGCACTCGGCACAGGTCGATAGGGCAAACAATCGATAGTGTCGTGTTGCGAGAGCGAGTGCAGAGTTGAGTCAGTGCCATGTTGCGGGCCGAGCTGTGTGGAGGCCTGTTGCTGTAATGCAAGGCTTTACCGACAAAGGGAGTGGCCATCGCCGCGGTTTAACCCCTTTGTGTTAGAATAATACGGGGAAAGTGAAGAAATATAATTACGAGAGTGATCAGTGATATTTCTGTGCCGATATTTTGGTTTCGCGTCTACCGCGCCGGCATCATTTTAGATTGCAGTGTTGGATTGCAGTGTTGGATTGCAGTGATTGTATTAGTGTGTGACGATAATGAATAACGAAGAAGCCTGTGCTGAGATTAGCCATAATTAAATATGTATGACGAAGGCAGTGGCTGTCTCCTCCTCTTTGTGTTTTTGAGACGAATATAGGTTCTTGATTAGTGAAGCTGTGTTGGTGTTCTTCTTGTTACCAGACATTTCATTATTACAGCATTTGAGAAGGACAAACTGGGAAGTAACAACTCCGCAGCAGTCAATTCCGATTGCCAGCCCCGTTAGGTACACGGTCACATTAACTAATAATTATTTGGGCTGCTATCAGATCAGGTCAGGTCGAAATAAATAAATCGGAGGTGTTACACAGTCCATGCCTCTAATCGCTTTATCGAAAGCTGCAACTGCCGACTAGCAGTTTATCATTGTTCCAACTTCAAAAAATAAATTGTGAAAAATGATGAGCGATGTCATAACCGACACAATCCAGCAGCTAGTACGAGACCATTTGCGCTGGATCATACACTCCTGGAAATTGAAATAAGAACACCGTGAATTCATTGTCCCAGGAAGGGGAAACTTTATTGACACATTCCTGGGGTCAGATACATCACATGATCACACTGACAGAACTACAGGCACATAGACACAGGCAACAGAGCATGCACAATGTCGGCACTAGTACAGTGTATATCCACCTTTCGCAGCAATGCAGGCTGCTATTCTCCAATGGAGACGATCGTAGAGATGCTGGATGTAGTCCTGTGGAACGGCTTGCCATGCCATTTCCACCTGGCGCCTCAGTTGGACCAGCGTTCGTGCTGGACGTGCAGACCGCATGAGACGACGCTTCATCCAGTCCCAAACATGCTCAATGGGGGACAGATCCGGAGATCTTGCTGGCCAGGGTAGTTGACTTACACCTTCTAGAGCACGTTGGGTGGCACGGGATACATGCGGACGTGCATTGTCCTGTTGGAACAGCAAGTTCCCTTGCCGGTCTAGGAATGGTAGAACGATGGGTTCGATGACGGTTTGGATGTACCGTGCACTATTCAGTGTCCCCTCGACGATCACCAGTGGTGTACGGCCAGTGTAGGAGATCGCTCCCCCACACCATGATGCCGGGTGTTGGCCCTGTATGCCTCGGTCGTATGCAGTCCTGATTGTGGCGCTCACCTGCACGGCGCCAAACACGCATACGACCATCATTGGCACCAAGGCAGAAGCGACTCTCATCGCTGAAGACGACACGTCTCCATTCGTCCCTCCATTCACGCCTGTCGCGACACCACTGGAGGCGGGCTGCACGATGTTGGGGCGTGAGCGGAAGACGGCCTAACGGTGTGCGGGACCGTAGCCCAGCTTCATGGAGACGGTTGCGAATGGTCCTCGCCGATACTCCAGGAGCAACAGTGTCCCTAATTTGCTGGGAAGTGGCGGTGCGGTCCCCTACGGCACTGCGTAGGATCCTACGGTCTTGGCGTGCATCCGTGCGTCGCTGCGGTCCGGTCCCAGGTCGACGGGCACGTGCACCTTCCGCCGACCACTGGCGACAACATCGATGTACTGTGGAGACCTCACGCCCCACGTGTTGAGCAATTCGGCAGTACGTCCACCCGGCCTCCCTCATGCCCACTATACGCCCTCGCTCAAAGTCCGTCAACTGCACATACGGTTCACGTCCACGCTGTCGCGGCATGCTACCAGTGTTAAAGACTGCGATGGAGCTCCGTATGCCACGGCAAACTGGCTGACACTGACGGCGGCGGTGCACAAATGCTGCGCAGCTAGCGCCATTCGACGGCCAACACCGCGGTTCCTGGTGTGTCCGCTGTGCCGTGCGTGTGATCATTGCTTGTACAGCCCTCTCGCAGTGTCCGGAGCAAGTATGGTGGGTCTGACACACCGGTGTCAATGTGTTCTTTTTTCCATTTCCAGGAGTGTAGTTGCGCCGGCAACGTACCGCTGGGAGAGGTCACTCTCTCTTCGCCTGGCCCTGCAGACGAGGAGCTGACACGGCAACCATCAGCTGAAATCCGACTCGCAGCTGAATGCGGCATCGCCTATGAGGTCGGTGTGGAACAAGACGACTATAAACTTGGTTGGTAAATAACTGAACTTAGATAGTATTTTACTAGCGTCAGAGACGCTTCATGAGTACCCAACTGCCATCCTGACTTCGTGCTGAAATGTCTCCACTCGGCCCGTCTGTAGTACGTTCTCTTAAGTTTCTTCTTTTGATGTCCTCCCTGCACCGTCCGTCATGGGTGATGTTGCTGCCCATGTAGCAGAACTCCTTAACCTACTTCGTGATTACCAATTCTGATATTAAATTGTTCGCTGTTCTCTTTTCTGCTACTTCTTATTACTTCCGTCTTTCTTCGATTTACTCCCAATCCATATTCTGTACTCTTTAGTCTTTTAGTTCCATTCAACACATCCTTTAATTCGTCTTCACTTTCACTGAGGATAGAAAATCTATAACAAAATAAACGTATCTTTTCCCTTTCTTGTCAGTTCCCTTTCTTGTCAGTTCCCTTTTAAGGTAAGTCGTAGAGCCAGCATTGTCTGACGACTTCTCCATTTCTTCTGAACCGAACCTTATCTTTCCTGACGTCAGCTCTACCAGCCTATCTGTTGTTCTGTAGAAAATTAGTATTAGTAGATTGGAAACGTTTGAGCTGTCATATTCACATATTCACATTTGTCAGTATCTATATCTCTGTTACTGGAATTCCTACAATGTCGATTGAGAGCTGACCGAAGAAAGATGAAAGTAATGGGCAGGAGCGGGAATGAGATTAGTGATCAACTTAACATTGGAATTGGGTATCACATTGTAGACCAAGTGAAGGAATTCGGCTACCCTGAAATCAAAATAACACATGAAGGACGAAGAAAGAGGACTTAAAAAGGAAACCAGTACTGGTATGGGGCCTGTTCCTGGCTAAAGAAGATTGGTACCATCAAACATCGGCCTTAATTTCAGGAATAAACAATTATATTGTACGTTTGGAGCACTGCACTTCTATGGAGTGAATCATGGGCTATGGGAATACTTGTAAAGAAGAGAATCGAAGCGTCTGACATGCGGTGCGCTACAAGGATGTTAAAAGTTACGCGCACTGGTAACAAACCAGGAGGTTGTCAGCAGAATCGACGAGGAGAGGAAAATGTCTCAGTGTTGTGAGGAAGATGGTTCAAATGGCTCTGAGCACTATGGGACTCAACTGCTGAGGTCATTAGTCCCCTAGAACTTAGAACTAGTTAAACCTAACTAACCTAAGGACATCACAAACACCCATGCCCGAGGCAGGATTCGAACCTGCGACCGCAGCAGTCTTGCGGTTCCAGACTGCAGCGCCTTTAACCGCACGGCCACTTCGGCCGGCTGTTGTGAGGAAGAAGGGACAGTATAATAAGACATGTGTTGAGACATCAAGGAGAAACTCCCACGACATGTGACATAGCTCTAGTGGCTAAAATCTCCAGGTGACGACAGAGATCCGAATACATTCAACAAATAGTAGAGTATGTAGGGAGCAAGTGCTATGCTGACATGAAGGAGAGGAATTCGTGGCGTGTCACATCAAACGAGCCAGGAGACTGAACACTCAAAACAGTCCTCTTGAAGTCAACCGTATTTCAAGTGTGAGACGTAGCTTGCATTCCAAGTGGAATATTTTCATCATACACTATGTGATCAAAAGTATCCGGACATCCCCAAAAACATACATTTTTCATATTACGATGGAAAATCCAGGATGGAATGTAACAATACGAGAGAAGGAAAGTTATATAGCGGAGATACTGAGTCGCGGTAGGCACAATAAAAAGATTCACACATCCATAGCTTTCGGCCATTAAGGCCTTTGTCACCAGTAGATGCACACACACACACACACACACACGCACACACGCACACACGCACACACGCACACACGCACACACGCACACACGCACACACGCACACACGCACACACGCACACGCACATACGCGCACGCACATACGCGCACGCACACACACACACACGCGCGCGCGCGCAAGCGCAACTTGCCCACACGTCTGCAGTCTCAGAGAGTTGAAACTACACTAATTCCCACGCTGTAATTCCGTGATACTATCTACCACGGTAATCTAAGTACAAAAATCATTGCCCCTACTATCCCTACTCTCCGATGATGAACCACGAAAGTGTTTATTTTACTTTATTTCATGTTTTAATCAACAACTTTCCCACACAGAACTGCAAATAGTGCAGCAACAGGAAGTGTTTTTGAAAATGAAGGAATAAAATTTCACTTATTGCATCCCCACAAGGCACTTAAACTACCTTTATCCTTAAAATATTGGGATTACATGCCACGGTGTCCTTACTTTGGAAGTTATGCAGATTAATAGTGTTGCTCAGGATCTTATTAGCAACTACTTCTCTTTGCTTATTCACTTGCCAATTAATTTGTACCTTCGTTGTTGCAGGCGTTGGTGTACATGAAAGGAAAAACATAAATTACAATATAATACAAATGCTGTATCTTGTACCTCACGTGTTCCTGGCCAAATGTAGTGATTTTTTGTGTATACATGGCCGTATAGATTAGTTGTAGCGTCAGTGTGGTGTTTGTGTGTGTGTGTGTGTGTGTGTGTGTGTGTGTGTGTGTGTCTGTCACTTAACAATATGTGTGAGAACACCTGTGCTGTTAATAACAGCCGGTCACTGTGACCGAGCGGTTCTAGACGCTTCAGTCCGGAACCACGCCGCTGCTATGGTCGCAGGTTCGAATTCTGCCTCGGGCATGGATGTGTGTGATGTCCTTAGGTTACTTAGATTTACGTAGTTCTAAGTCTAGGGGACTGATGACCTCATATGTTGAGTTCCATAGTGCTTAGAGCCATTTGAACCATTTGATTTTTTTGTTAATAACACACGATAAGATAACATGAGGCTACGTACAACATATTCACTACAACTCCATTCCACAGGCAAGTAATTTTACTTTTGATATTGTTAAGCGTTTCTATATTGAAGTGTACGATAAATAAAAAGCTTGGAAGTGTCTGTACAGACGTAAAATATATTACGAACAGATCAGTGTGAAGCACCTTAGTCGTTTACTTTCAGAAATATCTCCGAGTTGTAATGGAATGTCTTGTAGCATCTGGTAAAAGCAGCTTTCTGCTGCTGTCTGCACTCATTGCATTTATAAAGTGCAAGTAAGCACAACTTGCATTTACAGAAGCTAGAACTCACGCTTAGTCAAAGGTTATAAGCCTTAGTCGAAACGTAATGTCATTCTTCGTTATATCATCACTCTTTCCACCAGACATTCCTCTTATGCATATTTTCGTAGATTCGCTTGGAGAAACACCTTTTATGCGGTACACTTATTATTAATTCAAACCTGTGCACTCTTAACTGTGAATAATATCGTCACTTCAACAAAAGATAACCGTGAAGAGGCAAACACAAGAATCTGTTTTGATATTGACACTCCTCTTTGCAAAATGAATGAAATTAACCTGGCTTTAGTCTGTTTATTCAAGATATTAATTTTAAACCATATCCTTTCGGCTTTACGCCACGTAATCTTGGAGTAATTTAATAAAAACCTGATGTCTCGCAAATGGCGGCCAACAATACCAATTGCAATTCGCACTGTAGCAAGTGATATTAATGCAGAATTAATTTTTCGTATCTCTAGTGATGCTAACGCTACTGACGTAAGTCTTTTGGTTTTCAATAAAAGAGAACCAGTATACTAATTGTACCCCGTTCTTGTGAAGCTTGTACTTCTGAATCTGACGTGTGCTATTTGACTATGTCTGAAATAAGACGAACGAATGCCAGAAGACGAGTCACTGCCAACTGTATCTATGTTGTAACGAAGATAACGGCTACTCTGAGTTTACAGAGTTCTTATCGACACAGCTGCACATCAGAAATCTTGAGCAGCAAGACGTTCCGTCCACTTGTCAGCTGCTCGTATCAGTCGCAGCTTCCTGGCGTGATAACAGCTCCCGCTATCTGCTGCTCTCTGCACTGGTTGTGTTTATCAAGTGCTAGTAAGCACAACTTGCATCTGCAGAAGCCGGAACTCGCTCTTAGTCCCACTAGCGTGGGAGCGCTGGAACAACAGACAGGGCCAGATCAGCTGACGCTACGATTAATGCTGGACAAGTCGTTGCTACAGATGAGTGCTGTTACTTACGGCTACAGAAAACGATTTCTTTTCTCTGTTGCAGTAGCTAGATTTGACAGAGAATACAAAGGAACAAGTACGACAAGCAAGGGCACGTTTACATACTGCCGTCCTCTGTGCTAATATTGATACGTCTATAGGTGCACCGCATCTGGGGGCGACAATGAATGTCGATACCGTCTCAGCCAATTACTAGGAGTTTCTGGAAGCCTTTCCCTGAGCCCAAAGGCGTAGAATTCTTTCTCTGGCCACCTGGCCTGCTCCTGCTCATAGTGGAAGCCCTTAAGGTTGTTGATCAGGGATCTGTGCTATGACCGTTTGGAGATGTCTGCTTGATTGAGTCCAGTGCTCTTTAGGTCATCCTCTGTTCTCTTGAACTGTTTATTATTGAGTTTAGGTCTGTTATTCAGTACATGAAACATATGTTTCCTTACCCGAGTTGCATTCATCTAGAATATATATCCATTGAAGTGCAGTCGTCGTTTCCTTACTGACTCAATCAGTCTTTCATCATCCACATGGTACTGTTCTCTCTCTCATTGACTACACTGTCCGAATATTCTCTTAAGGCCCATCATTTTAAGGAAGGATTTTGCTCTCAAACTTTAAGGCGACTGACAGTCCAGATTTTCTTGTCCTTCCCAAGCATTAGCTTGAAGATACATATTCGGGTTTGATCACTGTGTTGTAGTGAATGAGTGCTGCTTTTGTTGAGATTGACTTCGTCTCGTGTAGAACATGCGTCCAATGGGAAGCAGCGGTCATCTTCTCTCAAGTTGTTGTTGGATTCTTTTTCGTCAGTTTTGCTTTGAACCATTTCAACAAAGTATTTGAAACGCTGTGCTTTTTCTGTTTTACCATACTCCTTCAGGTGATGAGATGCTGTTTGGATGTTGGTTATGTACTTTGTTTTCTCGAAAGAAATTTGGAGGCCATCTTTATCAGCTTCTTATTCCTAGGTAAGTTAACTCACTGTAAGCGAAAACATGCAATAAACAGAAGAGTTATGTGCAATTAGATAGAACCCACAGTACCTGCTTTGTAAACTGATGATCAGTAGCAGTGCCTCAGGCGGAGTGACAAGCAGTGAGGACGTCCTTCGCAGAATCGGCGAGGCAAGAAACATATGGAAAACACTGGTACAAAGAAGGGACAGATTGATAGAGATGTTATGGCATCAGGGAATACATTCTGTGAGCTGAATAGGATAAAACAATAGGGGAAGACAGAGATCGGATTATTCGTAACAAATAATTAAGGATGCAGTCACAATATTTCGTTATGTGACGCCTTATTAGAAGTAATTCCAGTCGCAATACTGTATGCTGCAACTCTTAGCTGTTCTCAACAACCATATGTAACTGAACCATAGCAGTTTCCCAACTGTGAGTATTTACAATTATCAATGTTTCTCTGATGTAACAAGCACTTTTGCACATCTACGGTGTACGTTTGACAAGGACGGAGGTGGCACAGTGATGACACACTGGACTCACGTTCGGGAGGATACCTGTTCTTTGCTTTGAAGTCTTCAGACTTTCCCGGCTATCTGTTTGTAACATTTCCGATAATCAATCTCGGTCGGGTCAGTTTATATTTTTGATCTAACAATTGTGTTGGTGCCGAATACAACAAAATTTCAATGGCCTATTCTGAGAGAATACAGAGTGACAAATGTTACTGGAAAACCTAATCTTTTGGGCATA